>NC_138228.1:49235587-49448087 GCF_964197995.2 Scardinius erythrophthalmus
ATTTATTTAAAGAGAAACTGAAATTGGCATTGAGGCCCTGAGCATCTGTGAATTTGCTGATTTAGATATAAACATACAATTTTACACCCACCTTGTTTAATTCATTCAAACAGCAGAGTAAATATTGATCAGTCTTTTACAGAGATGTGATTGGAACACACAACATTCTGATCTGGAGTCAGACGCGCTACCGTTGCGCTATACCGTTGAGTTATATGGTCTAACAGTAAGGATTCCTTAATTTAAAAAAGACTTGCAGTCAAATTAGGGATTGTTTGACCTCAACGTGATTTGAACACACAACCTTCTGATTTATTTATTTATTTATTTAAGTTTATTTGAATAGGGACAAGTATGTTACATGAGCTCATGTTACATACTACAACATTTTAGCCAAAGCTAATTTTTATTATACTTTAAGAAGATGGTCCATTAAGCTCTGCATGCTTTTTAGCTGCTGTGACATGGCAAGATGATGTTTCTTAAGAAAAGTAAGAAACTTACTTTCTCGCTCCTCCTCTCTCTTCTCATCTTCTGCACTTAGTAAATCAGACACCAACTCTTGAACGGTTTTGTCATTTTCTCCACTTGCGAGAATTTTGCTTTGAACGGTTTGCTTCAACAGGCCACGCTCAAATCCCATCTCTAAACCAGACTTCACCACAGGATTGTTCATCATCACTGCATCTTCTGAACGGTCTTCTCCAGGACCCAGGTGTACAACAGGTGGATTAACAAATTATCTTGAGTCGCTGTCTCCATTAGTCAGTAGCTGTTCAAATAGTCTTGGAAATCTTCCTTGAATCTGATGAACAAACTATTGGCCCTTTTCTTGCAACAGGTATTCACATCTTGGAAACCACTTGGCATGTTCTACCCATGGATCATCACCAGGCTCCCAACATCTGAGTCCTCCATCACAACAAAAGCACTTCACGTCATCACGACGACCAGCATAGTAAAAACCAGCCTTAGCCAATTGGTCTGGTCGAACAGTTATTCTTGAGGGCCAGTAGACAAATGTGAGCAACCTTTCTTCACACTGTTGCATTGCCGAGTTAGATACATTGGAAAGGTTGCCGCCAGATAAAGGTACATTATCTGCACGGTCACCTCGAACGAAGCGGAAGTTGGGGTAATGCCTCTGGTGCTCTGATACTGCCCGATCTCCCGGTTCCCAGTTGCTAAGCTGGCCTCCACAACTGAAGCAAGCCACTCTGTCGCCCTGGCCAAGGTAGTAGAAACCACTTTTGGCAAGCTCGGCTGGAGTTACTGTAACAAGAGTCCAATTCTGAAAGGTGTCAAGGCGTTCCTGTTCCCAGCGCATGTCAGGACTGTGACAAGCCGGAGGTCGCTGGCGAGACATATCCTGGTGAGACATATCCAGGTTTAAGTAACCCACCCGCTCCTCCATTTGGCCTGAAACGGATGCCGTGGTGGTCGATGTTACGGGTGTTGCAGGGCTGTAGGATGGCTACGTTGCAAAGCGGGGAAAAGGCAGAGTGAGAGGACGACAGGAGGTTTGTGGTGGGGGGTAAACTCTGGATGAAGACATAAAAATGTGAGCACAGGGCGTGTCCACTCAAGCCCCGCTCTCTGCTGGACATCCAATGACTAGTGTCTAGTCATCCATGACAGAACACATAATCTTTAATGAACTCCTGAACAGATAGAAGGTCGACGTAGGGTGGTATGTGCTTCCTCCCTCTATGATGCAGGAACCGATGCTAAGAACAAAATCGAATTTTGTTCAACACTACAAAATGTCCTTTCTTCTGTTCTGTTCTGTACACAGCGGGCAAATTAGTTGAATCATTTGAAAAATCACCACACATTTTTCAGAGACGCGATAAGCCTCGGTGGTTCGTGGCACAGCGCATCCGGGCGTGGTATGGAAATGGTTGGCACCTCAGGAATACAGTAATTAAAATGCAGAAAACATTCCGCAACTCTTTACAAGGATCTCTGAAATATTTAATCTTTTAAATCATATTGTATTTTTAATTATTCTAAATATTATTATTATGTATACTATTATAATACTATTTTTGTGAGCTCAGAAATTAACACAACAGAAATGTTTGTAATTTTTTATTTATTTATTTATTTATTTTTATTTCAACATTATACTTTCAAGTATACATTGAAGTAGTGAAGAAAATGATAGACCGGCAAACCGGGGGGGTGTGTGCGAAGTCCTGAAATATTTATCAGGACAACAGCTCACCCCGCCCCGCTGGAGGGGTCGTCATCATGACGCCGTAAACAGCTGTATAGGATTACATATAATGCCACATTGAATCAGAAGTAGCGTCATGGAGAAGTTATGCATATGCCACCGGAGAGATGTCTATAATTACACCAAAATATTTATATATATACATATATTTTTAAACATATGCATGGGTGAATTGTACGTCATAAGATCTGTAACAAGCATGTAGAAAGTAGTTAGGATGTATTTCATTTTGCCTAGGCTTTAAGTTCATTTTACCAACTATTAAGATGTTAAAGTTCATAGACCTTTAGCGCATTCAAATGTATTGAGTTCAAATTAAAACGTGATATCACATTACCGAATTCAGAGGTGTTTAATAGCTTCAATAGTTATCAAGCACCAGTTGATTTTAAGTTTTTCTTCAAACAAAAGTAATTTTCTGATAAATCATTGTACGCATACATGTGTTTTGTTGTATGCACAGATTTTGAGGGTCGCTTATAGTAAGATGTGTCCTTGTCTTTGCTTTCGCGGTATTTTTAAAAACATAGTTAGATCTAGATAGATGTTTTACACGATATGTCAGAGAACCTTGTGCAGCATTCTATATCCGCATAAAGGGTTAAAATGTAAAATATTCATTTTACAGTAGCGCTATTTAAAAACTAGGACGGTATAATGATATAATGTAAATGTCTCACGTGAAAATTATGGTTTAAACCATAATTTTATCAAATCAAGTCAATTCATGTGAATACTGTCATATATGAACAAAGAGAAGACCTAGAGTTCACTAACATTACAGCTAACTGTAGGAAACAGATATCCGGGGAAAGTGTAAAGAAAATTCCATACAAAACATTACAATCACACCCGACAATACGATAAGTGTTATGCTAGTGATGTTAAAAATTGTTAAACAATTTCAAAACAGGGTGTTTCAGAAGAAATGCAAAGATGCCTAAAAACAAAGGTGTCCAAAATGTTACGTGCTAATACTTGGTCTTGTTTCAGAGTCGGTATGCTCCGGTGAAAACTGTGTGAACTTTGATGAGGCCGAGAACAATAGCGCTGTTAAACATGCGGTACAATAACAGTGTTCAATATAAACAAGAATCCTGCTCTAATGCGACTAATCTTAGCCAACTCTAAGTGTTTCACATATAACTGTTGATTGTTAGATGATTTATCTAACAACTGAAATTGACGATAGGTTAAAATATTTTTATTTTTATATGTTAAATATTCCTTTCCCTCCTTTCACGTAAAAATACCACGTATCAACTGTAATCCATTAGCTTAACCATGTTGTTTAGTGACACACACAAAATAAGTGTGTAATAATATCAAAATAAGTGTAATAGTTAGACAAGTTTAAAGTGTAATACTCATCTTTCACGTCAATGTTTCGTAGACAAAGCAAAAAGATGTTCTAAAATAAATATGATATGTTTAGTCTTAAACACTCTCATACTAGAAGGCCCGTCATTTAATTCTCTTTATGCAATATTTGTTCATGTTTTTTATACATTCCTATCTGAACATGTTTGACCACGCTCTGTGACTATATACTTTTTGCAAAAACTGTACAAAAACAAGATGTAAACAGTGTAATATGTAAAATGTCAATTCAAATGCTCATGATGATGCATTTACTTTTAACCCAGTTGACCTCTAGAATCTAGGTTTGGAACTTTGTTTAACAGCCTCGAGCTTGGATGAATATGCCTCTCTCAGTGCAATAGTCAGATGTGATTCTGTTGTAATAGTTTAAGTGTAAAACAGCATGCACTTTGTGTAATTCGTAGATAGAGGGAAAGTTGCACTAAATGAAGTATCAATTTAGTCAGACAGAAAGACTATCACTTTAATTCTTAATTGTCATTTATTTCTATAGACAGGTCTCAAAGAAACGTCTTCACCTAAAACACATACAGTCCAACATACAACATGTGAAACAGCGTTGTGCTATCTGAACAAGATGACTAAATCTAGCGGAGTAATAAAACCATCATTTGGAAACTTTTGTGTATTTATTATAAACGGTTCTTTTCTTAGTTATTTGGTCTTTTGAATCTTACATGGATTGTAAGGACACGTGTGATTCCTGAATAAAGATTATGTTTTAAAGTTAGTCCATAAGGGTGTGTAAAAATACACCCAAAAAATTAAGCACAACAATTTACATACATATGAATATCTAACTGTATATTGTAGATTGTGAACACTCCATTACCCGTTTATTTGGGGGTCAGAGTCATCCTTAGCTCATACGTTTCTTTAATTTGTGCAGGATGTTGAAGTGTTAGTTAAAAAAGGTATTAGTTAATAACAAACAAACAAACAAACAACACGGAACCATGATATTAATATATAAAATATGGTATAGTTACATGTTGAAGCATAGCCTACTCACAGTTTGAAAATGACTTCCATAATATTTTCTTTTAGTAAAGCTATGTCTGGATTATCCCGACGCATAGTTTTGCATCTGTGGGTGAGACCTCTCAAAGATTAAACCAATATTAGCTCTCTCGAACACTGCATGTTTGCACCCTGCCTGAACCTTGGTAATTAACATGCATTCCCTATATGTGGTTGTTAAACGCCTCAGGTAATTCATATGAAATGTAAGTTGTTCAGAAGAAAAAGGGATCAGTTATACATTCAAAAAGTCTAAGTGAATACAATGTTTTGTCACAAACACATCTAAAGAGTTTTTACTCGTATGAAGAAACCTCTCGCAACATTACTAATCAATTAACCACAGAAATATTGCATGTCATCAGACTGTTTTAAAGAAATTAAAGCATGAATAAAGCTGAATCTTTATTTAAAGAAGATAGACTTCTGCTTTTGCAACACACTAATGTAGAAATGTTTAAGTCGTTTGTGTCTTTGGTAATTTACTTCCAATTTGAAGCATCATGATTTTAGGTCTGTAAAAATAGAGAATAAAAAAGAAATAACTATATGCCTAACTGAGAAAAAAAACTGAAAAAAATATACAATTTTGTGTCTTGTTTTAGTGTAATACCATTTTTATAAAGCAAGAGTTGTATTAATGTTTTTACAAATAGTTTGAGACATATTTTAACTACTGTTTAACTACATTTCCAACTTGGACTCTGAAGTGACCAGTCGTGTTTTCTGTTTGGGAGGTGAAAAGGGGCTGTTGGGTTTTCCCACGGGACACCTGTTGTGGGAGGGGGTAGGGGCGGAGTTTGCGTGGGTCTCCTGAGTGTCAATCCTGACAAATCTCTGGAGTGAGTGGACATTCTTTTACACTGCTCCAGCACAAGGAAACACTTATATATATTTTAAACTCCGAGTCTTTAACAATTGGGATGTAAAAACGTAAGGCTTTTTAAACTAGTTTGTGTTTTATGTAAAAGTTTTACAAATACTGTGTGAAAGTAGATCGTTATCTCTTCTCCTGCACAGTTCTCGCATATCATACAGACACGCCCTCTACGTACATGAGTTGTTGTCATTCTACCTCAAGTTGCCATAAATCCTCCAACTGACCGTTACTTACGATGGGGAATTGTTTTAATTTGGACTTTGAGCATGCTCTTTGAGACAGTGACCATAGTCCTGCATGAAATGACTGACAGACAAGAACGTTTGACCTAAAAATATCAAAATTGAAACTACTGCGGAAAAAAGACACCTACATCTTGGATGCCCTTGAGGTAAGCTAAAACATACCAAAATTTATTTTCAAAGTGACCTTTAACGTTGACTTTTTTGTTTTTACCAGGGTTTAAAATCTGCATGTGAAGGAAAACATTCTTAGGCTACTTGTTTTACATTTTTCTGAGGCCTAACGTTTTAAATACTACACCTTTGTATTTTAAAGGTCTGTATCATTTTAAAAAGTTGTATGTGAAAGTGTAACATGTCTGTGAAAAAAAACAAGAAAAAAAAACTGTTTGCCTACCGCTTACGTTTCACGGTTTTAAAGTTTAAAGCACATGTTTTGGACAGATTCATTATTTTTTACTCCAAAACGCATTCTCAAACAATGATTTCTCCATTGGGATGAGGTGGATTATCTTATCGAAGAGTGAATAAATCAGCGAGTTAGTGAATATTTGTTAACTTCACTAAAAGTCCAAAATGAACTAAAACATGAGTTTTTATTTTTTTAAACAACTATTATTTTTTATAAATGTTATTTAGTGTAATTATAAATAAATCTAGTGTTAGGTGGGCGGAGACTCGGGTTTACACATGATCTATACTCATTCATGTTTCTACCTACGATGAGTGATGCATCATATGGAACTTGTTTTAAATGATTGCACATTATTTTTTGTTGATGTTGTTTTGAACGGTTTTATAAATCTGAATATGAAGGACCACATTCTAACTTTTTTCAGATAACGTCGTAAAATGGCTGGGTCTGTAACGTCTAGGGCTGGGTACTGGGCAGACCTCTGAGACCCCATTCTAACTTTTGGGATGTAACCGTGTGGACGCTTTTCGTTGAACTCACGAGGACTTTGTAACTTTTGGAATTAAAATCTCTACACCTTTGGTCTTGGATATATCTTTGATGTGGAATATACCTTTCGGATATACATTTGGATATACATTTCATGTGGAATATACCTTAGGATATACCTTTGGAGATAATAAGAGTTTTGGCTCTTTCAACAAACGGATTTGCAAAAATGTAAGGCTATTTTTTAGATACTGTGATTTTTTGCATTCTGTGGTTTTAATATTATGATGTGTTTGAGACACTTTTAAAGATATTTTATGTTAAATGTAACATTTTACAGATAATGTGTGGAAGTTAAATGTTTACAAATCAACATTTTTTAAAAAATTATCTTTTTGTAAATGAATGAACATTTAATTTTAAATGTTTTAACATTTTTAAAATGTTGTTTTAGATGTTTTAATACTAACACATTTTGATATCTTTAAGAAAATATAATTTAAACTTTTTTTTTTATTAATGTTTTAACATTTTACAAATGTATGAACGCTAAACTTGTGTGTATTTTAACTTTATTATGTCAAATGTGGATCGTGGGAGAATTTCCCCACGGTCACATGACCTGACCAGAAGTGGGGAGAGGGAGGGTGGGAGGGGGAGGGATTGGGGGGGTTGGGGGGGTGGAGATGTTTGTAGGGAAGGGGACCATGGGAAAATTCCCACGGTCCAGAGCTGAACATTGATTTTTCAATGTTTTAAAATTTATGTTTTAACATAAAATATTGTTTTAGATGTTTTAATACTAACACATTTTGATATCTTTAAGAAAATATAATTTAAACTTTTTTCATTAATGTTTTAACATTTTTAAAATGTTGTTTTAGATGTTTTAATACTAACACATTTTGATATCTTTAAGAAAATATAATTTAAACTTTTTTTCATTAATGTTTTAACATTTTAAAAATGTATGTACACTAAAGATGTGTATTTTAACTTTATACAATGTTTTATACACCTTTAAACACAATGTAATTGTGAAAGTACAACTTTTCTTTAAATGTATGTTAGAAAATAGAACGGTTTTTAAATGTATGTATGTGTTTATGCGTTTGATATGTTTTAATATTTGTTTAATGTTTTAATACTAACACATTTTGATAACTTTAAGAAAATATAATTTAATCTTTTTTTTTTCATTAATGTTTTAACATTTTACAAATGTATGTACGCTAAAGATGTGTACATGTCATGTAATCTCTTAAATAAAGTGCCACTCCTCCTCCTCTTCCAGTTTTCCTGTCATTTCTATAACATCTGTAACCTGAGATATCAATTAAACCAGTTTGAATCCCACTATGAAGCCATGTTTCACCAGGCCTAAAAAGTGTAAATTCGAGTTCAACAGCGATTTAACTTCATCATGCTTTGGCAACAGGCTCCTAATGTTCAAATGCGCTCCAAAAATGCCCTTAGGTTTACTTTTGCTGTCCCATAAAATTTCCGCATGGTTCACAGTGGAAAAAAACTGGTAAGATTCATGTTTACTCACTATTTTTAAAAATGTATCAGACCTCTGACCTTCATTCCAATATGAATAACAATAATTTCCCAAGTCCTTCTGCACTTGCATCTCCATGGTGTTGGACAACGTTCCACTGCCAAGGCTGGACAACCTTGCCACTGGAACAGGGCACACACGCAGTAGTAAATCCTTCTGCGATCTGGAGTGAGACGCACTACGAGGTCCTGGGATGTCTGAAATTTTGCTGATCTATTCATACACATACTTTTTTCTAAATCCCTTGTTTAATTCATTCAAACGGCACTGTTAATATTAATCAGTCTTTGACCCAGACTTAATTTGTTTGACCTCAACGTGATTTGAACACACCCTTCTGATCTGGAGTCAGACACGCTACAAGGTCCTGCACTTCTGGGAATTTGTTGAGCCATAGAGCTGAGTTATATGGTCTAGCAGAAAGGATTCATGAATTTTATAAAAGACTTGCACTCAAATTAGGGATTGCTTGACCTCGACTTGATTTTAACTCGCAACCTTCTGTTCAGCAGTCAGACACGCTACCGTTGCGCCACGAGGTCCTGCAAATCTGGGAATTTGCCCTGCAATTCTGTAAGGATTCATGAATTTTATAAAAGACCTGCAGTCAGACTAGGGATTGTTTGACTAGGGATTGTCTGATCTGGAGTCAGACGCGCTACCGGTCCAGCACACCTAGGAATTTGACCTGCACTTCTGAGAATTTGCTGAGCCAGTTATATGGTCTAACAGTAAGGATTCATGAATTTTCTAAAAGGCTTGCAGACAGATTAGGGATGGTTTGACCTCGACGTGATTTGAACACACAACCTTCTGATCTGGAGTCAGACGCGCTACCGTTGCGCCCTGCACTTCTGAAAATTTGCTAAGCCAGTTATATGGTCTAGCAGTAAGGATTCATGAATTTTATAAAAGGCTTGCAGACAGATTAGGGATGGTTTGACCTCGACGTGATTTGAACACACAACCTTCTTATCTGGAGTCAGACGCGCTACCGTTGCGCCCTGCACTTCTGAGAATTTGCTAAGCCAGTTATATGGTCTAGCAGTAAGGATTCATGAATTTTATAAAAGGCTTGCAGTCAGATTAGGGATTGTTTGACCTCGACGTGATTTGAACACACAACCTTCTGATCTGGAGTCAGACGCGCTACCGTTGCGCCCTGCACTTCTGAGAATTTGCTAAGCCAGTTATATGGTCTAGCAGTAAGGATTCATGAATTTTATAAAAGGCTTGCAGACAGATTAGGGATGGTTTGACCTCGACGTGATTTGAACACGCAACCTTCTGATCTGGAGTCAGACGCGCTACCGTTGCACCACGAGGCCCTGCTCTTCAGGGAATTTGCCCTGCACTTCTGGGAATTTGCTGAGCCAGTTATATGGTCTAGCAGTAAGGATTCATGAATTTTATGAAAGACCTGCAGTCAGACTAGGAATTGTTTGACCTCAACGTGATTGGTACTCACAACCTTCTGATCTGGAGTCAGACGCGCTACCGTTGCGCCACGAGGCCCTGTACGTCTGAGGATTTGCTGAGCCAGTTATATGGTCTAGCCGTAAGGATTCATGAATTTTATAAAAGGCTTGCAGTCAGATTAGGGATTGTTTGACCTCGACGTGATTTGAACACACAACCTTCTGATCTGGAGTCAGACGCGCTACCGTTGCGCCCTGTACGTCTCGGAATTTGCTGAGCCAGTTATATGGTCTAACAGTAAGGATTCATGAATTTTATAAAAGGCTTGCAGTCAGATTAGGTATTGTTTGACCTCGACGTGATTTGAACACGCAACCTTCTGACCTGGAGTCAGACGCGCTACCGTTGCACCACGAGGTCCTGTACTTCTCAGAGTTTGCCCTGCATTTCTGACAATTTGCTGAGCCAGTTATATGGTCTAGCAGTAAGGATTCATGAATTTTATGAAAGACCTGCAGTCAGACTAGGGATTGTTTGACCTCAACGTGATTGGTACACGCAACCTTCTGTTCAGGAGTCAGACACGCTACCGTTGCGCCACGAGGTCCTGCAAATCTGGGAATTTGCCCTGAAACTCTGTAAGGATTCATGAATTTTATGAAAGACCTGCAGTCAGACTAGGGATTGTTTGAGTAGGGATTGTCTGATCTGGAGTCAGACGCGCTACCGGTCCAGCACACCTAGGAATTTGCTGAGCCAGTTATATGGTCTAACAGTAAGGATTAATGAATTTATTAAACGACTTGCAGACAGATTAGGGATTGTTTGACCTCGACGTGTTTTGAACACGCAACCTTCTGATCTGGAGTCAGACGCGCTACCGTTGCGCTACAAGGCCCTGCACTTCTGAGAATTTGCCCTGCATTTCTGAGAATTTGCTGAGCCAGTTATATGGTCTAGCAGTAAGGATTCACGAATTTATTAAAAGACTTGCAGTGAGACTAGGGATTGTTTGACCTCGACGTGATTTAAACACGCAACCTTCTGATCAGGAGTAAGACGCGCTACCGTTGCGCCACGAGGCCCTGCACTTCTGAGAATTTGCCCTGCATTTCTGAGAATTTGCTGAGCCAGTTATATGGTCTAGCAGTAAGGATTCACGAATTTATTAAAAGACTTGCAGTGAGACTAGGGATTGTTTGACCTCGACGTGTTTTGAACACGCAACCTTCTGATCTGGAGTCAGACGCGCTACCGTTGCGCTACAAGGCCCTGCACTTCTGAGAATTTGCCCTGCATTTCTGAGAATTTGCTGAGCCAGTTATATGGTCTAGCAGTAAGGATTCACGAATTTATTAAAAGACTTGCAGTCAAGATTAGGGATTGTTTGACCTCGACGTGATTTGAACACGCAACCTTCTGATCTGGAGTCAGACGCGCTACCGTTGCGCCACGAGTTCCTGCAAATCTGGGAATTTGCCCTGCAATTCTGTAAGGATTCATGAATTTTATAAACGCCCTGCAGTCAGACTAGGGATTGTCTGATCTGGAGTCAGACGCGCTACCGGTCCAGCACACCTAGGAATTTGCCCTGCACTTCTGGGAATTTGCTGAGCCAGATATATGGTCTAACAGTAAGGATTCATGAATTTTATAAAAGGCTTGCAGTCAGATTAGGGATTGTTTGACCTCGACGTGATTGGTACACACAACCTTCTGATCTGTAGTCAGACGCGCTACCGTTGCGCCACGAGGGCCTGTACATCTGAGGATTTGCTGAGCCAGTTTTATGGTCTAGCAGTAAGGATTCATGAATTTTATGAAAGACCTGCAGTCAGACTAGGAATTGTTTGACCTCAACGTGATTGGTACACACAACCTTCTGATCTGGAGTCAGACGCGCTACCGGTCCAGCACACCTAGGAATTTGCCCTGCACTTCTGGGAATTTGCTGAGCCAGATATATGGTCTAACAGTAAGGATTCATGAATTTTATAAAAGGCTTGCAGTCAGATTAGGGATTGTTTGACCTCGACGTGATTGGTACACACAACCTTCTGATCTGTAGTCAGACGCGCTACCGTTGCGCCACGAGGCACTGTACATCTGAGGATTTGCTGAGCCAGTTTTATGGTCTAGCAGTAAGGATTCATGAATTTTATGAAAGACCTGCAGTCAGACTAGGAATTGTTTGACCTCAACGTGATTGGTACACACAACCTTCTGATCTTGAGTCAGACGCGCTACCGTTGCGCCACGAGGCCCAGTAAGTCTGAGGATTTGCTGAGCCAGTTATATGGTCTAGCAGTAAGGATTCATGAATTTTATAAAAGGCTTGCAGTCAAGATTAGGGATGGTTTGACCTCGACTTGATCTGAACACGCAACCTTCTGATCTGGAGTCAGACGCGCTACCGTTGTGCCACAAGGCCCTGCACTTCTGAGAATTTTCTGAGCCAGTTATATGGTCTAGCAGTAAGGATTCATGAATTTTATAAAAGCCCTGCAGTCAGACTAGGGATTGTCTGATCTGGAGTCAGACGCGCTACCGGTCCAGCACACCTAGGAATTTGCCCTGCACTTCTGGGAATTTGCTGAGCCAGTTATATGGTCTAACAGTAAGGATTCATGAATTTTATGAAAGACCTGCAGTCAGACTAGGAATTGTTTGACCTCAACGTGATTGGTACTCACAACCTTCTGATCTGGAGTCAGACACGCTACCGTTGCGCCACGAGGCCCTGTACGTCTGAGGATTTGCTGAGCCAGTTATATGGTCTAGCAGTAAGGATTCATGAATTTTATAAAAGCCCTGCAGTCAGACTAGGGATTGTCTGATCTGGAGTCAGACGCGCTACCGGTCCAGCACACCTAGGAATTTGCCCTGCACTTCTGGGAATTTGCTGAGCCAGTTATATGGTCTAACAGTAAAGATTCATGAATTTTATGAAAGACCTGCAGTCAGACTAGGAATTGTTTGACCTCAACGTGATTGGTACTCACAACCTTCTGATCTGGAGTCAGACGCGCTACCGTTGCGCCACGAGGCCCTGTACGTCTGAGGATTTGCTGAGCCAGTTATATGGTCTAGCAGTAAGGATTCATGAATTTTATAAAAGGCTTGCAGTCAGATTAGGGATTGTTTGACCTCGACGTGATTTGAACACACAACCTTCTGATCTGGAGTCAGACGCGCTACCGTTGCGCCCTGTACGTCTCGGAATTTGCTGAGCCAGTTATATGGTCTAACAGTAAGGATTCATGAATTTTATAAAAGGCTTGCAGTCAGATTAGGTATTGTTTGACCTCGACGTGATTTGAACACGCAGCCTTCTGACCTGGAGTCAGACGCGCTACCGTTGCACCACGAGGTCCTGTACTTCTCAGAGTTTGCCCTGCATTTCTGAGAATTTGCTGAGCCAGTTATATGGTCTAGCAGTAAGGATTCATGAATTTTATGAAAGACCTGCAGTCAGACTAGGGATTGTTTGACCTCAACGTGATTGGTACACGCAACCTTCTGTTCAGGAGTCAGACACGCTACCGTTGCGCCACGAGGTCCTGCAAATCTGGGAATTTGCCCTGAAACTCTGTAAGGATTCATGAATTTTATGAAAGACCTGCAGTCAGACTAGGGATTGTTTGAGTAGGGATTGTCTGATCTGGAGTCAGACGCGCTACCGGTCCAGCACACCTAGGAATTTGCCCTGCACTTCTGGGAATTTGCTGAGCCAGTTATATGGTCTAACAGTAAGGATTAATGAATTTATTAAAAGACTTGCAGACAGATTAGGGATTGTTTGACCTCGACGTTTTTGAACACGCAACCTTCTGATCTGGAGTCAGACGCGCTACCGTTGCGCCACAAGGCCCTGCACTTCTGAGAATTTGCCCTGCATTTCTGAGAATTTGCTGAGCCAGTTATATGGTCTAGCAGTAAGGATTCACGAATTTATTAAAAGACTTGCAGTGAGACTAGGGATTGTTTGACCTCGACGTGATTTGAACACGCAACCTTCTGATCTGGAGTCAGACGCGCTACCGTTGCGCCACGAGGCCCTGCACTTCAGAGAATTTGCCCTGCAATTCTGAGAATTTGCTGAGCCAGTTATATGGTCTAGCAGTAAGGATTCATGAATTTTATAAAAGCCCTGCAGTCAGACTAGGGATTGTCTGATCTGGAGTCAGACGCGCTACCGGTCCAGCACACCTAGGAATTTGCCCTGCACTTCTGGGAATTTGCCCTGCAATTCTGAGAATTTGCTGAGCCAGTTATATGGTCTAGCAGTAAGGATTCATGAATTTAATCAAAGACTTACAGTCAAGATTAGGAATTGTTTGACCTCGACGTGATTTGAACACGCAACCTTCTGATCTGGAGTCAGACGCGCTACCGTTGCGCCACGAGGTCCTGTACTTTGCATAGTTTGCGCTGCATTTCTGAGAATGTGCTGAGCCAGTTATATGGTCTAGCAGTAAGGATTCATGAATTTTATGAAAGAAATCTGGGAATTTGCCCTGCAATTCTGTAAGGATTCATGAATTTTATAAAAGACCTCCAGTCAGACTACGGATTGTCTGATCTGGAGTCAGACGCGCTACCGGTCCAGCACACCTAGGAATTTGCCGTGCAATTCTGGGAATTTGCTGAGCCAGTTATATGGTCTAACAGTAAGGATTCATGAATTTTATAAAAGGCTTGCAGTCAGATTAAGGATGGTTTGACCTCGACGTGATTTGAACACGCAACCTTCTGATCTTGAGTCAGACGCGCTACCTTTGCGCCACGAGGTCCTGTACTTTGCAGAGTTTGCCCTGCATTTCTGAGAATTTGCTGAGCCAGTTATATGGTCTAGCAGTAAGGATTCATGAATTTTATGAAAGAAATCTGGGAATTTGCCCTGCAATTCTGTAAGGATTCATGAATTTTATAAAAGACCTGCAGTCAGACTAGGGATTGTTTGACTAGGGATTGTCTGATCTGGAGTCAGACGCGCTACCGGTCCAGCACACCTAGGAATTTGCCGTGCACTTCTGGGAATTTGCTGAGCCAGTTATATGGTCTAACAGTAAGGATTCATGAATTTTATAAAAGGCTTGCAGGCAGATTAGGAGTTGTTTGACCTCGCCGTTATTTGAACACGCAAACTTCTGATCTGGAGTCAGACGCGCTACCGTTGCGCCACGAGTTCCTGCAAATCTGAGAATTTGCCCTGCACTTCTGGGAATTTGCTGAGCCAGTTATATGGTCTAACAGTAAGGATTCATGAATTTATTAAAAGACTTGCAGTCAAGATTAGGGATTGTTTGACCTCAACGTGATTTGAACACACAACCTTCTGATCTGGAGTCAGACGCGCTACCATTGCGCCACGAGGCCCTGCACGTCTGAGAATTTGCCCTGCAGTTCTGAGAATTTGCTGAGCCAGTTATATGGTCTAGCAGTAAGGATTCATGAATTTATTAAAAGACTTGCAGTCAAGATTAGGGATTGTTTGACCTCGACGTGATTTGAACACGCAACCTTCTGATCTGGAGTCAGACGCGCTACCGTTGCGCCACGAGTTCCTGCAAATCTGGAAATTTGCCCTGCAATTCTGTAAGGATTCATGAATTTTATAAAAGCCCTTCAGTCAGACTAGGGATTGTTTGACCTCAACGTGATTGGTACACACAACCTTCTGTTCTGGAGTCAGACGCGCTACCTTTGCGCCACGAGGCCCTGCACTTCAGAGAATTTGCCCTGCACTTCTGAGAATTTGCTGAGCCAGTTATATGGTCTAGCAGTAAGGATTCATGAATTTAATAAAAGACTTGCAGTCAAGATTAGGGATTGTTTGACCTCAACGTGATTGGTACACACAACCTTCTGATCTGGAGTCAGACGCGCTACCTTTGCGCCACGAGGCCCTGCACTTCGTCTAGCAGTATAAAAGGCTTGCAGACAGATTAGGGATGGTTTGACCTCAACGTGATTTGAGCACGCAACCTTCTGATCTGGAGTCAGACACGCTACCGTTGCGCCACGAGGCCCTGCACTTCTGAGAATTTGCCCTGCATTTCTGAGAATTTGCTGAGCCAGTTATATGGTCTAGCAGTAAGGATTCATGAATTTTATGAAAGACCTGTAGTCAGACTAGGAATTGTTTTACCTCAACGTGATTGGTATACACAACCTTCTGATCTGGAGTCAGACGCGCTACCTTTGCGCCACGAGGCCCTGCACGTCTGAGAATTTGCCCTGCACTTCTGAGAATTTGCTGAGCCAGTTATATGGTCTAACAGTAAGGATTCATGAATTTTATGAAAGACCTGTAGTCAGACTAGGAATTGTTTGACCTCAACGTGATTGGTACACACAACCTTCTGATCTGGAGTCAGACGCGCTACCTTTGCGCCACGAGGCCCTGCACTTCAGAGAATTTGCCCTGCACTTCTGAGAATTTGCTGAGCCAGTTATATGGTCTAGCAGTAAGGATTCATGAATTTAATAAAAGACTTGCAGTCAAGATTAGGGATTGTTTGACCTCGACGTGATTTGAACACGCAACCTTCTGATCTGGAGTCAGACGCGCTACCGTTGCGCCACGAGGCCCTGCACTTCAGAGAATTTGCCCTGCACTTCTGAGAATTTGCTGAGCCAGTTATATGGTCTAGCAGTAAGGATTCATGAATTTAATAAAAGACTTGCAGTCAAGATTAGGGATTGTTTGACCTCGACGTGATTTGAACACGCAACCTTCTGATCTGGAGTCAGACGCGCTACCGTTGCGCCACGAGGTCCTGCAAATCTGGGAATTTGCCCTGAAACTCTGTAAGGATTCATGAATTTTATGAAAGACCTGCAGTCAGACTAGGGATTGTTTGAGTAGGGATTGTCTGATCTGGAGTCAGACGCGCTACCGGTCCAGCACACCTAGGAATTTGCTGAGCCAGTTATATGGTCTAACAGTAAGGATTAATGAATTTATTAAACGACTTGCAGACAGATTAGGGATTGTTTGACCTCGACGTGTTTTGAATACGCAACCTTCTGATCTGGAGTCAGACGCGCTACCGTTGCGCTACAAGGCCCTGCACTTCTGAGAATTTGCCCTGCATTTCTTAGAATTTGCTGAGCCAGTTATATGGTCTAGCAGTAAGGATTCACGAATTTATTAAAAGACTTGCAGTGAGACTAGGGATTGTTTGACCTCGACGTGATTTAAACACGCAACCTTCTGATCAGGAGTAAGACGCGCTACCGTTGCGCCACGAGGCCCTGCACTTCAGAGAATTTGCCCTGCAATTCTGACAATTTGCTGAGCCAGTTATATGGTCTAGCAGTAAGGATTCATGAATTTAATAAAAGACTTGCAGTCAAGATTAGGGATTGTTTGACCTCGACGTGATTTGAACACGCAACCTTCTGATCTGGAGTCAGACGCGCTACCGTTGCGCCACGAGTTCCTGCAAATCTGGGAATTTGCCCTGCAATTCTGTAAGGATTCATGAATTTTATAAACGCCCTGCAGTCAGACTAGGGATTGTCTGATCTGGAGTCAGACGCGCTACCGGTCCAGCACACCTAGGAATTTGCCCTGCACTTCTGGGAATTTGCTGAGCCAGATATATGGTCTAACAGTAAGGATTCATGAATTTTATAAAAGGCTTGCAGTCAGATTAGGGATTGTTTGACCTCGACGTGATTGGTACACACAACCTTCTGATCTGTAGTCAGACGCGCTACCGTTGCGCCACGAGGGCCTGTACATCTGAGGATTTGCTGAGCCAGTTTTATGGTCTAGCAGTAAGGATTCATGAATTTTATGAAAGACCTGCAGTCAGACTAGGAATTGTTTGACCTCAACGTGATTGGTACACACAACCTTCTGATCTGGAGTCAGACGCGCTACCGGTCCAGCACACCTAGGAATTTGCCCTGCACTTCTGGGAATTTGCTGAGCCAGATATATGGTCTAACAGTAAGGATTCATGAATTTTATAAAAGGCTTGCAGTCAGATTAGGGATTGTTTGACCTCGACGTGATTGGTACACACAACCTTCTGATCTGTAGTCAGACGCGCTACCGTTGCGCCACGAGGCACTGTACATCTGAGGATTTGCTGAGCCAGTTTTATGGTCTAGCAGTAAGGATTCATGAATTTTATGAAAGACCTGCAGTCAGACTAGGAATTGTTTGACCTCAACGTGATTGGTACACACAACCTTCTGATCTTGAGTCAGACGCGCTACCGTTGCGCCACGAGGCCCAGTAAGTCTGAGGATTTGCTGAGCCAGTTATATGGTCTAGCAGTAAGGATTCATGAATTTTATAAAAGGCTTGCAGTCAAGATTAGGGATGGTTTGACCTCGACTTGATCTGAACACGCAACCTTCTGATCTGGAGTCAGACGCGCTACCGTTGTGCCACAAGGCCCTGCACTTCTGAGAATTTTCTGAGCCAGTTATATGGTCTAGCAGTAAGGATTCATGAATTTTATAAAAGCCCTGCAGTCAGACTAGGGATTGTCTGATCTGGAGTCAGACGCGCTACCGTTGCGCCACGAGGTCCTGCAAATCTGGGAATTTGCCCTGAAACTCTGTAAGGATTCATGAATTTTATGAAAGACCTGCAGTCAGACTAGGGATTGTTTGAGTAGGGATTGTCTGATCTGGAGTCAGACGCGCTACCGGTCCAGCACACCTAGGAATTTGCTGAGCCAGTTATATGGTCTAACAGTAAGGATTAATGAATTTATTAAACGACTTGCAGACAGATTAGGGATTGTTTGACCTCGACGTGTTTTGAACACGCAACCTTCTGATCTGGAGTCAGACGCGCTACCGTTGCGCTACAAGGCCCTGCACTTCTGAGAATTTGCCCTGCATTTCTGAGAATTTGCTGAGCCAGTTATATGGTCTAGCAGTAAGGATTCACGAATTTATTAAAAGACTTGCAGTGAGACTAGGGATTGTTTGACCTCGACGTGATTTAAACACGCAACCTTCTGATCAGGAGTAAGACGCGCTACCGTTGCGCCACGAGGCCCTGCACTTCAGAGAATTTGCCCTGCAATTCTGACAATTTGCTGAGCCAGTTATATGGTCTAGCAGTAAGGATTCATGAATTTAATAAAAGACTTGCAGTCAAGATTAGGGATTGTTTGACCTCGACGTGATTTGAACACGCAACCTTCTGATCTGGAGTCAGACGCGCTACCGTTGCGCCACGAGTTCCTGCAAATCTGGGAATTTGCCCTGCAATTCTGTAAGGATTCATGAATTTTATAAACGCCCTGCAGTCAGACTAGGGATTGTCTGATCTGGAGTCAGACGCGCTACCGGTCCAGCACACCTAGGAATTTGCCCTGCACTTCTGGGAATTTGCTGAGCCAGATATATGGTCTAACAGTAAGGATTCATGAATTTTATAAAAGGCTTGCAGTCAGATTAGGGATTGTTTGACCTCGACGTGATTGGTACACACAACCTTCTGATCTGTAGTCAGACGCGCTACCGTTGCGCCACGAGGGCCTGTACATCTGAGGATTTGCTGAGCCAGTTTTATGGTCTAGCAGTAAGGATTCATGAATTTTATGAAAGACCTGCAGTCAGACTAGGAATTGTTTGACCTCAACGTGATTGGTACACACAACCTTCTGATCTGGAGTCAGACGCGCTACCGGTCCAGCACACCTAGGAATTTGCCCTGCACTTCTGGGAATTTGCTGAGCCAGATATATGGTCTAACAGTAAGGATTCATGAATTTTATAAAAGGCTTGCAGTCAGATTAGGGATTGTTTGACCTCGACGTGATTGGTACACACAACCTTCTGATCTGTAGTCAGACGCGCTACCGTTGCGCCACGAGGCACTGTACATCTGAGGATTTGCTGAGCCAGTTTTATGGTCTAGCAGTAAGGATTCATGAATTTTATGAAAGACCTGCAGTCAGACTAGGAATTGTTTGACCTCAACGTGATTGGTACACACAACCTTCTGATCTTGAGTCAGACGCGCTACCGTTGCGCCACGAGGCCCAGTAAGTCTGAGGATTTGCTGAGCCAGTTATATGGTCTAGCAGTAAGGATTCATGAATTTTATAAAAGGCTTGCAGTCAAGATTAGGGATGGTTTGACCTCGACTTGATCTGAACACGCAACCTTCTGATCTGGAGTCAGACGCGCTACCGTTGTGCCACAAGGCCCTGCACTTCTGAGAATTTTCTGAGCCAGTTATATGGTCTAGCAGTAAGGATTCATGAATTTTATAAAAGCCCTGCAGTCAGACTAGGGATTGTCTGATCTGGAGTCAGACGCGCTACCGGTCCAGCACACCTAGGAATTTGCCCTGCACTTCTGGGAATTTGCTGAGCCAGTTATATGGTCTAACAGTAAGGATTCATGAATTTTATGAAAGACCTGCAGTCAGACTAGGAATTGTTTGACCTCAACGTGATTGGTACTCACAACCTTCTGATCTGGAGTCAGACACGCTACCGTTGCGCCACGAGGCCCTGTACGTCTGAGGATTTGCTGAGCCAGTTATATGGTCTAGCAGTAAGGATTCATGAATTTTATAAAAGCCCTGCAGTCAGACTAGGGATTGTCTGATCTGGAGTCAGACGCGCTACCGGTCCAGCACACCTAGGAATTTGCCCTGCACTTCTGGGAATTTGCTGAGCCAGTTATATGGTCTAACAGTAAGGATTCATGAATTTTATGAAAGACCTGTAGTCAGACTAGGAATTGTTTGACCTCAACGTGATTGGTACTCACAACCTTCTGATCTGGAGTCAGACGCGCTACCGTTGCGCCACGAGGCCCTGTACGTCTGAGGATTTGCTGAGCCAGTTATATGGTCTAGCAGTAAGGATTCATGAATTTTATAAAAGGCTTGCAGTCAGATTAGGGATTGTTTGACCTCGACGTGATTTGAACACACAACCTTCTGATCTGGAGTCAGACGCGCTACCGTTGCGCCCTGTACGTCTCGGAATTTGCTGAGCCAGTTATATGGTCTAACAGTAAGGATTCATGAATTTTATAAAAGGCTTGCAGTCAGATTAGGTATTGTTTGACCTCGACGTGATTTGAACACACAGCCTTCTGACCTGGAGTCAGACGCGCTACCGTTGCACCACGAGGTCCTGTACTTCTCAGAGTTTGCCCTGCATTTCTGAGAATTTGCTGAGCCAGTTATATGGTCTAGCAGTAAGGATTCATGAATTTTATGAAAGACCTGCAGTCAGACTAGGGATTGTTTGACCTCAACGTGATTGGTACACGCAACCTTCTGTTCAGGAGTCAGACACGCTACCGTTGCGCCACGAGGTCCTGCAAATCTGGGAATTTGCCCTGAAACTCTGTAAGGATTCATGAATTTTATGAAAGACCTGCAGTCAGACTAGGGATTGTTTGAGTAGGGATTGTCTGATCTGGAGTCAGACGCGCTACCGGTCCAGCACACCTAGGAATTTGCCCTGCACTTCTGGGAATTTGCTGAGCCAGTTATATGGTCTAACAGTAAGGATTAATGAATTTATTAAAAGACTTGCAGACAGATTAGGGATTGTTTGACCTCGACGTTTTTGAACACGCAACCTTCTGATCTGGAGTCAGACGCGCTACCGTTGCGCCACAAGGCCCTGCACTTCTGAGAATTTGCCCTGCATTTCTGAGAATTTGCTGAGCCAGTTATATGGTCTAGCAGTAAGGATTCACGAATTTATTAAAAGACTTGCAGTGAGACTAGGGATTGTTTGACCTCGACGTGATTTGAACACGCAACCTTCTGATCTGGAGTCAGACGCGCTACCGTTGCGCCACGAGGCCCTGCACTTCAGAGAATTTGCCCTGCAATTCTGAGAATTTGCTGAGCCAGTTATATGGTCTAGCAGTAAGGATTCATGAATTTTATAAAAGCCCTGCAGTCAGACTAGGGATTGTCTGATCTGGAGTCAGACGCGCTACCGGTCCAGCACACCTAGGAATTTGCCCTGCACTTCTGGGAATTTGCCCTGCAATTCTGAGAATTTGCTGAGCCAGTTATATGGTCTAGCAGTAAGGATTCATGAATTTAATAAAAGACTTACAGTCAAGATTAGGAATTGTTTGACCTCGACGTGATTTGAACACGCAACCTTCTGATCTGGAGTCAGACGCGCTACCGTTGCGCCACGAGGTCCTGTACTTTGCATAGTTTGCGCTGCATTTCTGAGAATGTGCTGAGCCAGTTATATGGTCTAGCAGTAAGGATTCATGAATTTTATGAAAGAAATCTGGGAATTTGCCCTGCAATTCTGTAAGGATTCATGAATTTTATAAAAGACCTCCAGTCAGACTACGGATTGTCTGATCTGGAGTCAGACGCGCTACCGGTCCAGCACACCTAGGAATTTGCCGTGCAATTCTGGGAATTTGCTGAGCCAGTTATATGGTCTAACAGTAAGGATTCATGAATTTTATAAAAGGCTTGCAGTCAGATTAAGGATGGTTTGACCTCGACGTGATTTGAACACGCAACCTTCTGATCTTGAGTCAGACGCGCTACCTTTGCGCCACGAGGTCCTGTACTGTGCAGAGTTTGCCCTGCATTTCTGAGAATTTGCTGAGCCAGTTATATGGTCTAGCAGTAAGGATTCATGAATTTTATGAAAGAAATCTGGGAATTTGCCCTGCAATTCTGTAAGGATTCATGAATTTTATAAAAGACCTGCAGTCAGACTAGGGATTGTTTGACTAGGGATTGTCTGATCTGGAGTCAGACGCGCTACCGGTCCAGCACACCTAGGAATTTGCCGTGCACTTCTGGGAATTTGCTGAGCCAGTTATATGGTCTAACAGTAAGGATTCATGAATTTTATAAAAGGCTTGCAGGCAGATTAGGAGTTGTTTGACCTCGCCGTTATTTGAACACGCAAACTTCTGATCTGGAGTCAGACGCGCTACCGTTGCGCCACGAGTTCCTGCAAATCTGAGAATTTGCCCTGCACTTCTGGGAATTTGCTGAGCCAGTTATATGGTCTAACAGTAAGGATTCATGAATTTATTAAAAGACTTGCAGTCAAGATTAGGGATTGTTTGACCTCAACGTGATTTGAACACACAACCTTCTGATCTGGAGTCAGACGCGCTACCATTGCGCCACGAGGCCCTGCACGTCTGAGAATTTGCCCTGCAGTTCTGAGAATTTGCTGAGCCAGTTATATGGTCTAGCAGTAAGGATTCATGAATTTATTAAAAGACTTGCAGTCAAGATTAGGGATTGTTTGACCTCGACGTGATTTGAACACGCAACCTTCTGATCTGGAGTCAGACGCGCTACCGTTGCGCCACGAGTTCCTGCAAATCTGGAAATTTGCCCTGCAATTCTGTAAGGATTCATGAATTTTATAAAAGCCCTTCAGTCAGACTAGGGATTGTTTGACCTCAACGTGATTGGTACACACAACCTTCTGATCTGGAGTCAGACGCGCTACCTTTGCGCCACGAGGCCCTGCACTTCAGAGAATTTGCCCTGCACTTCTGAGAATTTGCTGAGCCAGTTATATGGTCTAGCAGTAAGGATTCATGAATTTAATAAAAGACTTGCAGTCAAGATTAGGGATTGTTTGACCTCAACGTGATTGGTACACACAACCTTCTGATCTGGAGTCAGACGCGCTACCTTTGCGCCACGAGGCCCTGCACTTCGTCTAGCAGTATAAAAGGCTTGCAGACAGATTAGGGATGGTTTGACCTCAACGTGATTTGAGCACGCAACCTTCTGATCTGGAGTCAGACACGCTACCGTTGCGCCACGAGGCCCTGCACTTCTGAGAATTTGCCCTGCATTTCTGAGAATTTGCTGAGCCAGTTATATGGTCTAGCAGTAAGGATTCATGAATTTTATGAAAGACCTGTAGTCAGACTAGGAATTGTTTTACCTCAACGTGATTGGTATACACAACCTTCTGATCTGGATTCAGACGCGCTACCTTTGCGCCACGAGGCCCTGCACGTCTGAGAATTTGCCCTGCACTTCTGAGAATTTGCTGAGCCAGTTATATGGTCTAACAGTAAGGATTCATGAATTTTATGAAAGACCTGGGGTGCTTCTCAATATCCCTCCTCGTCTCCTCTCTCCTCCGTCCTCCATCCTATGACCCGGAAACCAATCGAGCTCAGCCATCTTGAAGGACATCTCAATTCTCTAATTGCACCGTGAGGAGTCGAGGATCGAGGAGAGAGGAGGCTTCCAGAGGAGTCATGAGCGAGGATACACAGGTGGATCCTATGCGGAAGAGTTTTATCGACTAAAACGTGACGCACGTATAAATTCTCCTCCCCCTTCACATCGGTCACAATAATTTTGATTTATACTTTACTTTTGCAGTTTATATAAACCACACACCTCACATATTTCAACAGGGTATCTTTCTTTATTATTATTTATTATGAATTTCTTAAATAAACAAACTTCAACAACATGAGGGCAGATCCTCTGAGCGCTGCTGATAACGCAATGAAGTGACGCTCGAGTGATCAAGGATTCCAATGTATACAAAAAGCTTTCATTCGATCCCTCCGTCCTCGCGTCTTTTCCTTGCAGCCTTCCCTCGCTTCCTACAGAGGGCGGAGCTGAGACGCGAGGAAAGGAAGCGAGGAGAGGAAACGAGGATGCACAAATAAGAATTGAGAAGCACCCCTGTAGTCAGACTAGGAATTGTTTGACCTCAACGTGATTGGTACACACAACCTTCTGATCTGGAGTCAGACGCGCTACCTTTGCGCCACGAGGCCCTGCACTTCAGAGAATTTGCCCTGCACTTCTGAGAATTTGCTGAGCCAGTTATATGGTCTAGCAGTAAGGATTCATGAATTTAATAAAAGACTTGCAGTCAAGATTAGGGATTGTTTGACCTCGACGTGATTTGAACACGCAACCTTCTGATCTGGAGTCAGACGCGCTACCTTTGCGCCACGAGGCCCTGCACTTCAGAGAATTTGCCCTGCAATTCTGAGAATTTGCTGAGCCAGTTATATGGTCTAGCAGTAAGGATTCATGAATTTTATGAAAGACCTGCAGTCAGACTAGGAATTGTTTGACCTCAACATGATTGGTACACACAACCTTCTGTTCATGAGTCAGACACGCTACCGTTGCGCCACGAGTTCCTGCAAATCTGGGAATTTGCCCTGCAATTCTGTAAGGATTCATGAATTTTATAAAAGCCCTGCAGTCAGACTAGGGATTGTCTGATCTGGAGTCAGACGCGCTACCGGTCCAGCACACCTAGGAATTTGCCCTGCACTTCTGGGAATTTGCTGAGCCAGTTATATGGTCTAACAGTAAGGATTCATGAATTTTATGAAAGACCTGCAGTCAGACTAGGAATTGTTTGACCTCAACGTGATTGGTACACACAACCTTCTGATCTGGAGTCAGACGCGCTACCTTTGTGCCACGAGGCCCTACACTTCTTCTAGCAGTATAACAGGCTTGCAGACAGATTAGAGGTGGTTTGACCTCGACGGGATTTGAACACGCAACCTTCTGATCTGGAGTCAGACGCGCTACCGTTGCGCCACGAGGCCCTGCACTTCAGGGAATTTGCCCTGCAATTCTGAGAATTTGCTGAGCCAGTTATATGGTCTAGCAGTAAGGATTCATGAATTTATTAAAAGACTTGCAGTCATGATTAGGGATTGTTTGACCTCAACGTGATTTTTAACACGCAACCTTCTGATCTGGAGTCAGATGCGCTACCGTTGCGCCACGAGGCCCTGCACTTCAGAGAATTTGCCCTGCAATTCTGAGAATTTGCTGAGCCAGTTATATGGTCTAGCAGTAAGGATTCATGAATTTATTAAAAGACTTGCAGTCAAGATTAGGGATTGTTTGACCTCGACGTGACTTGAACACACAACCTTCTGATCTGGAGTCAGACGCGCTACCGTTGCGGCACGAGGCCCTGTATGTCTGAGGATTTGCTGAGCCAGTTATATGGTCTAACAGTAAGGATTCATGAATTTTATGAAAGATCTGCAGTCAGACTAGGAATTGTTTGACCTCAACGTGATTGGTACACACAACCTTCTGTTCAGGAGTCAGACACACTACCGTTGCGCCACGAGTTCTTGCAAATCTGGGAATTTGCCCTGCAATTCTGTAAGGATTCATGAATTTTATAAAAGACCTGCAGTCAGACTAGGGATTGTTTGACTAGGGATTGTCTGATCTGGAGTCAGACGCGCTACCGGTCCAGCACACCTAGGAATTTGCCCTGCACTTCTGGGAATTTGCTGAGCCAGTTATATGGTCTAACAGTAAGGATTCATGAATTTTATGAAAGACCTGCAGTCAGACTAGGAATTGTTTGACCTCAACGTGATTGGTACTCACAACCTTCTGATCTGGAGTCAGACGCGCTACCGTTGCGCCACGAGGCCCTGTAGGTCTGAAGATTTGCTGAGCCAGTTATATGGTCTAGCAGTAAGGATTCATGAATTTTATAAAAGGCTTGCAGTCAGATTAGGGATTGTTTGACCTCGACGTGATTTGAACACACAACCTTCTGATCTGGAGTCAGACGCGCTACCGTTGCGCCCTGTACGTCTCGGAATTTGCTGAGCCAGTTATATGGTCTAACAGTAAGGATTCATGAATTTTATAAAAGGCTTGCAGTCAGATTAGGTATTGTTTGACCTCGACGTGATTTGAACACGCAACCTTCTGACCTGGAGTCAGACGCGCTACCGTTGCACCACGAGGTCCTGTACTTTGCATAGTTTGCGCTGCATTTCTGAGAATGTGCTGAGCCAGTTATATGGTCTAGCAGTAAGGATTCATGAATTTTATGAAAGAAATCTGGGAATTTGCCCTGCAATTCTGTAAGGATTCATGAATTTTATAAAAGACCTCCAGTCAGACTACGGATTGTCTGATCTGGAGTCAGACGCGCTACCGGTCCAGCACACCTAGGAATTTGCCGTGCACTTCTGGGAATTTGCTGAGCCAGTTATATGGTCTAACAGTAAGGATTCATGAATTTTATAAAAGGCTTGCAGTCAGATTAAGGATGGTTTGACCTCGACGTGATTTGAACACGCAACCTTCTGATCTTGAGTCAGACGCGCTACCTTTGCGCCACGAGGTCCTGTACTTTGCAGAGTTTGCCCTGCATTTCTGAGAATTTGCTGAGCCAGTTATATGGTCTAGCAGTAAGGATTCATGAATTTTATGAAAGAAATCTGGGAATTTGCCCTGCAATTCTGTAAGGATTCATGAATTTTATAAAAGACCTGCAGTCAGACTAGGGATTGTTTGACTAGGGATTGTCTGATCTGGAGTCAGACGCGCTACCGGTCCAGCACACCTAGGAATTTGCCGTGCACTTCTGGGAATTTGCTGAGCCAGTTATATGGTCTAACAGTAAGGATTCATGAATTTTATAAAAGGCTTGCAGGCAGATTAGGAGTTGTTTGACCTCGCCGTTATTTGAACACGCAAACTTCTGATCTGGAGTCAGACGCGCTACCGTTGCGCCACGAGTTCCTGCAAATCTGAGAATTTGCCCTGCACTTCTGGGAATTTGCTGAGCCAGTTATATGGTCTAACAGTAAGGATTCATGAATTTATTAAAAGACTTGCAGTCAAGATTAGGGATTGTTTGACCTCAACGTGATTTGAACACACAACCTTCTGATCTGGAGTCAGACGCGCTACCATTGCGCCACGAGGCCCTGCACGTCTGAGAATTTGCCCTGCAGTTCTGAGAATTTGCTGAGCCAGTTATATGGTCTAGCAGTAAGGATTCATGAATTTATTAAAAGACTTGCAGTCAAGATTAGGGATTGTTTGACCTCGACGTGATTTGAACACGCAACCTTCTGATCTGGAGTCAGACGCGCTACCGTTGCGCCACGAGTTCCTGCAAATCTGGAAATTTGCCCTGCAATTCTGTAAGGATTCATGAATTTTATAAAAGCCCTTCAGTCAGACTAGGGATTGTTTGACCTCAACGTGATTGGTACACACAACCTTCTGATCTGGAGTCAGACGCGCTACCTTTGCGCCACGAGGCCCTGCACTTCAGAGAATTTGCCCTGCACTTCTGAGAATTTGCTGAGCCAGTTATATGGTCTAGCAGTAAGGATTCATGAATTTAATAAAAGACTTGCAGTCAAGATTAGGGATTGTTTGACCTCAACGTGATTGGTACACACAACCTTCTGATCTGGAGTCAGACGCGCTACCTTTGCGCCACGAGGCCCTGCACTTCGTCTAGCAGTATAAAAGGCTTGCAGACAGATTAGGGATGGTTTGACCTCAACATGATTTGAAAACGCAACCTTCTGATCTGGAGTCAGACACGCTACCGTTGCGCCACGAGGCCCTGCACTTCTGAGAATTTGCCCTGCATTTCTGAGAATTTGCTGAGCCAGTTATATGGTCTAGCAGTAAGGATTCATGAATTTTATGAAAGACCTGTAGTCAGACTAGGAATTGTTTTACCTCAACGTGATTGGTACACACAACCTTCTGATCTGGAGTCAGACGCGCTACCTTTGCGCCACGAGGCCCTGCACGTCTGAGAATTTGCTGAGCCAGTTATATGGTCTAGCAGTAAGGATTCATGAATTTAATAAAAGACTTGCAGTCAAGATTAGGGATTGTTTGACCTCGACGTGATTTGAACACGCAACCTTCTGATCTGGAGTCAGACGCGCTACCGTTGCGCCACGAGGCCCTGCACTTCAGAGAATTTGCCCTGCAATTCTGAGAATTTGCTGAGCCAGTTATATGGTCTAGCAGTAAGGATTCATGAATTTTATAAAAGGCTTGCAGACAGATTAGGGATTGCTTGACCACAACGTGATTTGAACACGCAACCTTCTGATCTGGAGTCAGACGCGCTACCGTTGCGCCACGAGGCCCTGCACTTCTGAGAATTTGCCCTGCATTTCTGAGAATTTGCTGAGCCAGTTATATGGTCTAGCAGTAAGGATTCATGAATTTTATGAAAGACCTGCAGTCAGACTAGGAATTGTTTGACCTCAACGTGATTGGTACACACAACCTTCTGTTCAGGAGTCAGACACGCTACCGTTGCGCCACGAGTTCCTGCAAATCTGGAAATTTGCCCTGCAATTCTGTAAGGATTCATGAATTTTATAAAAGCCCTTCAGTCAGACTAGGGATTGTTTGACCTCAACGTGATTGGTACACACAACCTTCTGATCTGGAGTCAGACGCGCTACCTTTGCGCCACGAGGCCCTGCACTTCAGAGAATTTGCCCTGCACTTCTGAGAATTTGCTGAGCCAGTTATATGGTCTAGCAGTAAGGATTCATGAATTTAATAAAAGACTTGCAGTCAAGATTAGGGATTGTTTGACCTCAACGTGATTGGTACACACAACCTTCTGATCTGGAGTCAGACGCGCTACCTTTGCGCCACGAGGCCCTGCACTTCGTCTAGCAGTATAAAAGGCTTGCAGACAGATTAGGGATGGTTTGACCTCGACGTGATTTGAACACGCAACCTTCTGTTCTGGAGTCAGACGCGCTACCGTTGCGCCACGAGGCCCTGCACTTCAGAGAATTTGCCCTGCATTTCTGAGAATTTGCTGAGCCAGTTATATGGTCTAGCAGTAAGGATTCATGAATTTTACGAAAGACCTGTAGTCAGACTAGGAATTGTTTGACCTCAACGTGATTGCTACACACAACCTTCTGATCTGGAGTCAGACGCGCTACCTTTGCGCCACGAGGCCCTGCACGTCTGAGAATTTGCCCTTGTTGTGGAAATAATTCTATTCGAAAAGTGAGGAGGAAGGAGACCAATACAAAAACCTTTGAAAAGTCAAAGTATCAAAATCTTTTATTTCTTGCAAGAAATTGGCAGTTCACATACAGAGAATGTCTGTCATGAGAAGAGCAAAGCTACTTCCAGTTGGCATCATTATATACCCTTAACACATCCTGGGTCCGTTGCATCCAGTCTTGTTTACCTTAAAAGGAAACATCTTGGTTCAAGACCCCCCCTGTCTCACATAAATTTATCTAGACAGCACAATACCTACGTCTGCAAAAGTTCCTGTTTTTAAGCTACTTGGTTTTCACACATTCTGCCTATCGCTATTTTGATCGAAGCTGCTCAAATCTACGCACATGCTTTTCACACTTCAAGTACAATAGGTCACTTGAAGTGCACATTGTCTCTTTGTTACTTAGTCTTCTAACCCAGAACATTTTGTTCCCGCAAGCTTGTCTTCACTTATGCATTTCTAAAAACTTGGTTACATATCTTCAATAATGTATTTTTAGCTTACATGATTATATTTCTTTAACTCCTTCACGAGTACAAATACATGTTCAATGTTAAATGTCTTATGTCAACACCAGTGATACACATCTAAGAGTAAAAGAACACATCTATAAGTGTTAAATGTTAATACAAGTGATACACATGAGTAAAAGGTTCACATCTATAAGTAAAGAACACGTCTAAGTAAAATGAACACTTCTAATAGTAAAAACACATCTAAGAGTCAAACACATGTCTAAATGTAAAATTTCCCTTACACCCTGCACTTCTGAGAATTTGCTTAGCCAGTTATATGGTCTAACAGTAAAGATGCATGAATTTTATGAAAGACCTGTAGTCAGACTAGGAATTGTTTTACCTCAACGTGATTGGTACACACAACCTTCTGATCTGGAGTCAGACGCGCTACCTTTGCGCCACGAGGCCCTGCACTTCAGAGAATTTGCCCTGCACTTCTGAGAATTTGCTGAGCCAGTTATATGGTCTAGCAGTAAGGATTCATGAATTTAATAAAAGCCTTGCAGTCAAGATTAGGGATTGTTTGACCTCGACTTGATTTGAAAACGCAACCTTCTGATCTGGAGTCAGACGCGCTACCGTTGCGCCACGAGGCCCTGCACTTCAGATAATTTGCCCTGCAATTCTGAGAATTTGCTGAGCCAGTTATATGGTCTAGCAGTAAGGATTCATGAATTTTATAAAAGGCTTGCAGACAGATTAGGGATTGTTTGACCTCGACGTGATTTGAACACGCAACCTTCTGATCTGGAGTCAGACGCGCTACCGTTGCGCCACGAGGCCCTGCACGTCTGAGAATTTGCCCTGCAATTCTGAGAATTTGCTGAGCCAGTTATATGGTCTAGCAGTAAGGATTCATGAATTTGATAAAAGACTTGCAGTCAAGATTAGGGATTGTTTGACCTTGACGTGATTTGAACACGCAACCTTCTGATCTGGAGTCAGACGCGCTACCGTTGCGCCACGAGGCCCTACACTTCGTCTAGAAGTATAACAGGCTTGCAGACAGATTAGGGATGGTTTGACCTCGACGTGATTTGAACATGCAACCTTCTGATCTGGAGTCAGACGCGCTACCGTTGCGCCACGAGGCCCTGCACTTCAGAGAATTTGCCCTGCAATTCTGAGAATTTGCTGAGCCATTTATATGGTCTAGCAGTAAGGATTCATGAATTTATTAAAAGACTTGTAGTCAAGATTAGGGATTGTTTGACCTCGACGTGATTTTTAACACGCAACCTTCTGATCTGGAGTCAGATGCGCTACCGTTGCGCCACGAGGCCCTGCACGTCTGAGAATTTGCCCTGCAATTCGCAACCTTCTGATCTGGAGTCAGACGCGCTACCGTTGCGCCACGAGTTCCTGCAAATCTGTGAATTTGCCCTGCAATTCTGTAAGGATTCATGAATTTTATAAAAGCCCTGCAGTCAGACTAGGGATTGTCTGATCTGGAGTCAGACGCGCTACCGGTCCAGCACACCTAGGAATTTGCCCTGCACTTCTGGGAATTTGCTGAGCCAGTTATATGGTCTAACAGTAAGGATTCATGAATTTTATGAAAGACCTGCAGTCAGACTAGGAATTGTTTGACCTCTACATGATTGGTACACACAACCTTCTGATCTGGAGTCAGACGCGCTACCTTTGCGCCACGAGGCCCTGCACTTCGTCTAGCAGTATAAAAGGCTTGCAGACAGATTAGGGATGGTTTGACCTCGACGTGATTTGAACACGCAACCTTCTGATCTGGAGTCAGACGCGCTACCGTTGCGCCACGAGGCACTGCACTTCAGAGAATTTGCCCTGCAATTCTGAGAATTTGCTGAGCCAGTTATATGGTCTAGCAGTAAGGATTCATGAATTTAATAAAAGACTTGCAGTCAAGATTAGGGATTGTTTGACCTCGACGTGATTTGAACACGCAACCTTCTGATCTGGAGTCAGACGCGCTACCGTTGCGCCACGAGGCCCTGCACTTCTGAGAATTTGCCCTGCATTTCTGAGAATTTGCTGAGCCAGTTATATGTTCTAGCAGTAAGGATTCATGAATTTATTAAAAGACTTGCAGTCAAGATTAGGGATTGTTTGACCTCGACATGATTTGAACACGCAACCTTCTGATCTGGAGTCAGACGCGCTACCGTTGCGCCACGAGGCCCTGCACTTCTGAGAATTTGCCCTGCATTTCTGAGAATTTGCTGAGCCAGTTATATGGTCTAGCAGTAAGGATTCATGAATTTTATGAAAGACCTGCAGTCAGACTAGGAATTGTTTGACCTCAACGTGATTGGTACACACAACCTTCTGTTCAGGAGTCAGACACGCTACCGTTGCGCCACGAGTTCCTGCAAATCTGGAAATTTGCCCTGCAATTCTGTAAGGATTCATGAATTTTATAAAAGCCCTTCAGTCAGACTAGGGATTGTTTGACCTCAACGTGATTGGTACACACAACCTTCTGATCTGGAGTCAGACGCGCTACCTTTGCGCCACGAGGCCCTGCACTTCAGAGAATTTGCCCTGCACTTCTGAGAATTTGCTGAGCCAGTTATATGGTCTAGCAGTAAGGATTCATGAATTTAATAAAAGACTTGCAGTCAAGAATAGGGATTGTTTGACCTCAACGTGATTGGTACACACAACCTTCTGATCTGGAGTCAACTTCTGATCTGGGGTCAACCTTCTGATCTGGAGTCAGACGCGCTACCTTTGTGCCACGAGGCCCTACACTTCGTCTAGCAGTATAACAGGCTTGCAGACAGATTAGAGGTGGTTTGACCTCGACGGGATTTGAACACGCAACCTTCTGATCTGGAGTCAGACGCGCTACCGTTGCGCCACGAGGCCCTGCAATTCAGGGAATTTGCCCTGCAATTCTGAGAATTTGCTGAGCCAGTTATATGGTCTAGCAGTAAGGATTCATGAATTTATTAAAAGACTTGCAGTCATGATTAGGGATTGTTTGACCTCAACGTGATTTTTAACACGCAACCTTCTGATCTGGAGTCAGATGCGCTACCGTTGCGCCACGAGGCCCTGCACTTCAGAGAATTTGCCCTGCAATTCTGAGAATTGTTTGACCTCAACGTGATTGGTACACACAACCTTCTGTTCAGGAGTCAGACACGCTACCTAGTCTAACTAAATTGCTGAGCCAGTTATATGGTCTAGCAGTAAGGTTCAATGAATTTATTAAAAGACTTGCAGTCAAGATTAGGGATTGTTTGACCTCGACGTGATTTAAACACGCAACCTTCTGATCTGGTGTCAGACGCGCTACCGTTGCGCCACGAGGCCCTGCACGTCTGAGAATTTGCCCTGCAATTCTGAGAATATGCTGAGCCAGTTATATGGTCTAGCAGTAAGGATTCATGAATTTTATAATAAGCTTGCAGAAAGATTAGGGATGGTTTGACCTCGACGTGATTTGAACACGCAACCTTCTGATCTGGAGTCAGACGCGCTACCGTTGCGCCACGAGGCCATGCACTTCAGAGAATTTGCCCTGCAATTCTGAGAATTTGCTGAGCCAGTTATATGGTCTAGCAGTAAGGATTCATGAATTTATTAAAAGACCTGCACTCAGACTAGGAATTGTTTGACCTCAACGTTATTGGTACACACAACCTTCTGTTCAGGAGTCAGACACGCTACCGTTGCGCCACGAGTTCCTGCAAATCCTGGAATTTGCCCTGCAATTCTGTAAGGATTCATGAATTTTATAAAAGCCCTGCAGTCAGACTAGGGATTGTCTGATCTGGAGTCAGACGCGCTACGGGTCCAGCACACCTAGGAATTTGCCCTGCACTTCTGGGAATTTGCTGAGCCAGTTATATGGTCTAACAGTAAGGATTCATGAATTTTATAAAAGCCCTGCAGTCAGACTAGGGATTGTCTGATCTGGAGTCAGACGCGCTACCGGTCCAGCACACCTAGGAATTTGCCCTGCACTTCTGGGAATTTGCTGAGCCAGTTATATGGTCTAACAGTAAGGATTCATGAATTTTATGAAAGACCTGCAGTCAGACTAGGAATTGTTTGACCTCTACATGATTGGTACACACAACCTTCTGATCTGGAGTCAGACGCGCTACCTTTGCGCCACGAGGCCCTGCACTTCGTCTAGCAGTATAAAAGGCTTGCAGACAGATTAGGGATGGTTTGACCTCGACGTGATTTGAACACGCAACCTTCTGATCTGGAGTCAGACGCGCTACCGTTGCGCCACGAGGCACTGCACTTCAGAGAATTTGCCCTGCAATTCTGAGAATTTGCTGAGCCAGTTATATGGTCTAGCAGTAAGGATTCATGAATTTAATAAAAGACTTGCAGTCAAGATTAGGGATTGTTTGATTGCAGTAAGGATTCATGAATTTAATAAAAGACTTGCAGTCAAGAATAGGGATTGTTTGACCTCAACGTGATTGGTACACACAACCTTCTGATCTGGAGTCAACTTCTGATCTGGGGTCAACCTTCTGATCTGGAGTCAGACGCGCTACCTTTGTGCCACGAGGCCCTACACTTCGTCTAGCAGTATAACAGGCTTGCAGACAGATTAGAGGTGGTTTGACCTCGACGGGATTTGAACACGCAACCTTCTGATCTGGAGTCAGACGCGCTACCGTTGCGCCACGAGGCCCTGCACTTCTGAGAATTTGCCCTGCATTTCTGAGAATTTGCTGAGCCAGTTATATGTTCTAGCAGTAAGGATTCATGAATTTATTAAAAGACTTGCAGTCAAGATTAGGGATTGTTTGACCTCGACATGATTTGAACACGCAACCTTCTGATCTGGAGTCAGACGCGCTACCGTTGCGCCACGAGGCCCTGCACTTCTGAGAATTTGCCCTGCATTTCTGAGAATTTGCTGAGCCAGTTATATGGTCTAGCAGTAAGGATTCATGAATTTTATGAAAGACCTGCAGTCAGACTAGGAATTGTTTGACCTCAACGTGATTGGTATACACAACCTTCTGTTCAGGAGTCAGACACGCTACCGTTGCGCCACGAGTTCCTGCAAATCTGGAAATTTGCCCTGCAATTCTGTAAGGATTCATGAATTTTATAAAAGCCCTTCAGTCAGACTAGGGATTGTTTGACCTCAACGTGATTGGTACACACAACCTTCTGATCTGGAGTCAGACGCGCTACCTTTGCGCCACGAGGACCTGCACTTCAGAGAATTTGCCCTGCACTTCTGAGAATTTGCTGAGCCAGTTATATGGTCTAGCAGTAAGGATTCATGAATTTAATAAAAGACTTGCAGTCAAGAATAGGGATTGTTTGACCTCAACGTGATTGGTACACACAACCTTCTGATCTGGAGTCAACTTCTGATCTGGGGTCAACCTTCTGATCTGGAGTCAGACGCGCTACCTTTGTGCCACGAGGCCCTACACTTCGTCTAGCAGTATAACAGGCTTGCAGACAGATTAGAGGTGGTTTGACCTCGACGGGATTTGAACACGCAACCTTCTGATCTGGAGTCAGACGCGCTACCGTTGCGCCACGAGGCCCTGCAATTCAGGGAATTTGCCCTGCAATTCTGAGAATTTGCTGAGCCAGTTATATGGTCTAGCAGTAAGGATTCATGAATTTATTAAAAGACTTGCAGTCATGATTAGGGATTGTTTGACCTCAACGTGATTTTTAACACGCAACCTTCTGATCTGGAGTCAGATGCGCTACCGTTGCGCCACGAGGCCCTGCACTTCAGAGAATTTGCCCTGCAATTCTGAGAATTGTTTGACCTCAACGTGATTGGTACACACAACCTTCTGTTCAGGAGTCAGACACGCTACCTAGTCTAACCAAATTGCTGAGCCAGTTATATGGTCTAGCAGTAAGGTTCAATGAATTTATTAAAAGACTTGCAGTCAAGATTAGGGATTGTTTGACCTCGACGTGATTTAAACACGCAACCTTCTGATCTGGTGTCAGACGCGCTACCGTTGCGCCACGAGGCCCTGCACGTCTGAGAATTTGCCCTGCAATTCTGAGAATATGCTGAGCCAGTTATATGGTCTAGCAGTAAGGATTCATGAATTTTATAAAAAGCTTGCAGAAAGATTAGGGATGGTTTGACCTCGACGTGATTTGAACACGCAACCTTCTGATCTGGAGTCAGACGCGCTACCGTTGCGCCACGAGGCCATGCACTTCAGAGAATTTGCCCTGCAATTCTGAGAATTTGCTGAGCCATTTATATGGTCTAGCAGTAAGGATTCATGAATTTATTAAAAGACCTGCACTCAGACTAGGAATTGTTTGACCTCAACGTTATTGGTACACACAACCTTCTGTTCAGGAGTCAGACACGCTACCGTTGCGCCACGAGTTCCTGCAAATCTGGGAATTTGCCCTGCAATTCTGTAAGGATTCATGAATTTTATAAAAGCCCTGCAGTCAGACTAGGGATTGTCTGATCTGGAGTCAGACGCGCTACGGGTCCAGCACACCTAGGAATTTGCCCTGCACTTCTGGGAATTTGCTGAGCCAGTTATATGGTCTAACAGTAAGGATTCATGAATTTTATAAAAGCCCTGCAGTCAGACTAGGGATTGTCTGATCTGGAGTCAGACGCGCTACGGGTCCAGCACACCTAGGAATTTGCCCTGCACTTCTGGGAATTTGCTGAGCCAGTTATATGGTCTAACAGTAAGGATTCATGAATTTTATGAAAGACCTGCAGTCAGACTAGGAATTGTTTGACCTCTACATGATTGGTACACACAACCTTCTGATCTGGAGTCAGACGCGCTACCTTTGCGCCACGAGGCCCTGCACTTCGTCTAGCAGTATAAAAGGCTTGCAGACAGATTAGGGATGGTTTGACCTCGACGTGATTTGAACACGCAACCTTCTGATCTGGAGTCAGACGCGCTACCGTTGCGCTACGAGGCCCTGCACTTCAGAGAATTTGCCCTGCAATTCTGAGAATTTGCTGAGCCAGTTATATGGTCTAGCAGTAAGGATTCATGAATTTAATAAAAGACTTGCAGTCAAGATTAGGGATTGTTTGACCTCGACGTGATTTGAACACGCAACCTTCTGATCTGGAGTCAGACGCGCTACCGTTGCGCCACGAGGCCCTGCACTTCTGAGAATTTGCCCTGCATTTCTGAGAATTTGCTGAGCCAGTTATATGTTCTAGCAGTAAGGATTCATGAATTTATTAAAAGACTTGCAGTCAAGATTAGGGATTGTTTGACCTCGACATGATTTGAACACGCAACCTTCTGATCTGGAGTCAGACGCGCTACCGTTGCGCCACGAGGCCCTGCACTTCTGAGAATTTGCCCTGCATTTCTGAGAATTTGCTGAGCCAGTTATATGGTCTAGCAGTAAGGATTCACGAATTTATTAAAAGACTTGCAGTGAGACTAGGGATTGTTTGACCTCGACGTGATTTAAACACGCAACCTTCTGATCAGGAGTAAGACGCGCTACCGTTGCGCCACGAGGCCCTGCACTTCAGAGAATTTGCCCTGCAATTCTGACAATTTGCTGAGCCAGTTATATGGTCTAGCAGTAAGGATTCATGAATTTAATAAAAGACTTGCAGTCAAGATTAGGGATTGTTTGACCTCGACGTGATTTGAACACGCAACCTTCTGATCTGGAGTCAGACGCGCTACCGTTGCGCCACGAGTTCCTGCAAATCTGGGAATTTGCCCTGCAATTCTGTAAGGATTCATGAATTTTATAAACGCCCTGCAGTCAGACTAGGGATTGTCTGATCTGGAGTCAGACGCGCTACCGGTCCAGCACACCTAGGAATTTGCCCTGCACTTCTGGGAATTTGCTGAGCCAGATATATGGTCTAACAGTAAGGATTCATGAATTTTATAAAAGGCTTGCAGTCAGATTAGGGATTGTTTGACCTCGACGTGATTGGTACACACAACCTTCTGATCTGTAGTCAGACGCGCTACCGTTGCGCCACGAGGGCCTGTACATCTGAGGATTTGCTGAGCCAGTTTTATGGTCTAGCAGTAAGGATTCATGAATTTTATGAAAGACCTGCAGTCAGACTAGGAATTGTTTGACCTCAACGTGATTGGTACACACAACCTTCTGATCTGGAGTCAGACGCGCTACCGGTCCAGCACACCTAGGAATTTGCCCTGCACTTCTGGGAATTTGCTGAGCCAGATATATGGTCTAACAGTAAGGATTCATGAATTTTATAAAAGGCTTGCAGTCAGATTAGGGATTGTTTGACCTCGACGTGATTGGTACACACAACCTTCTGATCTGTAGTCAGACGCGCTACCGTTGCGCCACGAGGCACTGTACATCTGAGGATTTGCTGAGCCAGTTTTATGGTCTAGCAGTAAGGATTCATGAATTTTATGAAAGACCTGCAGTCAGACTAGGAATTGTTTGACCTCAACGTGATTGGTACACACAACCTTCTGATCTTGAGTCAGACGCGCTACCGTTGCGCCACGAGGCCCAGTAAGTCTGAGGATTTGCTGAGCCAGTTATATGGTCTAGCAGTAAGGATTCATGAATTTTATAAAAGGCTTGCAGTCAAGATTAGGGATGGTTTGACCTCGACTTGATCTGAACACGCAACCTTCTGATCTGGAGTCAGACGCGCTACCGTTGTGCCACAAGGCCCTGCACTTCTGAGAATTTTCTGAGCCAGTTATATGGTCTAGCAGTAAGGATTCATGAATTTTATAAAAGCCCTGCAGTCAGACTAGGGATTGTCTGATCTGGAGTCAGACGCGCTACCGGTCCAGCACACCTAGGAATTTGCCCTGCACTTCTGGGAATTTGCTGAGCCAGTTATATGGTCTAACAGTAAGGATTCATGAATTTTATGAAAGACCTGCAGTCAGACTAGGAATTGTTTGACCTCAACGTGATTGGTACTCACAACCTTCTGATCTGGAGTCAGACACGCTACCGTTGCGCCACGAGGCCCTGTACGTCTGAGGATTTGCTGAGCCAGTTATATGGTCTAGCAGTAAGGATTCATGAATTTTATAAAAGCCCTGCAGTCAGACTAGGGATTGTCTGATCTGGAGTCAGACGCGCTACCGGTCCAGCACACCTAGGAATTTGCCCTGCACTTCTGGGAATTTGCTGAGCCAGTTATATGGTCTAACAGTAAGGATTCATGAATTTTATGAAAGACCTGTAGTCAGACTAGGAATTGTTTGACCTCAACGTGATTGGTACTCACAACCTTCTGATCTGGAGTCAGACGCGCTACCGTTGCGCCACGAGGCCCTGTACGTCTGAGGATTTGCTGAGCCAGTTATATGGTCTAGCAGTAAGGATTCATGAATTTTATAAAAGGCTTGCAGTCAGATTAGGGATTGTTTGACCTCGACGTGATTTGAACACACAACCTTCTGATCTGGAGTCAGACGCGCTACCGTTGCGCCCTGTACGTCTCGGAATTTGCTGAGCCAGTTATATGGTCTAACAGTAAGGATTCATGAATTTTATAAAAGGCTTGCAGTCAGATTAGGTATTGTTTGACCTCGACGTGATTTGAACACACAGCCTTCTGACCTGGAGTCAGACGCGCTACCGTTGCACCACGAGGTCCTGTACTTCTCAGAGTTTGCCCTGCATTTCTGAGAATTTGCTGAGCCAGTTATATGGTCTAGCAGTAAGGATTCATGAATTTTATGAAAGACCTGCAGTCAGACTAGGGATTGTTTGACCTCAACGTGATTGGTACACGCAACCTTCTGTTCAGGAGTCAGACACGCTACCGTTGCGCCACGAGGTCCTGCAAATCTGGGAATTTGCCCTGAAACTCTGTAAGGATTCATGAATTTTATGAAAGACCTGCAGTCAGACTAGGGATTGTTTGAGTAGGGATTGTCTGATCTGGAGTCAGACGCGCTACCGGTCCAGCACACCTAGGAATTTGCCCTGCACTTCTGGGAATTTGCTGAGCCAGTTATATGGTCTAACAGTAAGGATTAATGAATTTATTAAAAGACTTGCAGACAGATTAGGGATTGTTTGACCTCGACGTTTTTGAACACGCAACCTTCTGATCTGGAGTCAGACGCGCTACCGTTGCGCCACAAGGCCCTGCACTTCTGAGAATTTGCCCTGCATTTCTGAGAATTTGCTGAGCCAGTTATATGGTCTAGCAGTAAGGATTCACGAATTTATTAAAAGACTTGCAGTGAGACTAGGGATTGTTTGACCTCGACGTGATTTGAACACGCAACCTTCTGATCTGGAGTCAGACGCGCTACCGTTGCGCCACGAGGCCCTGCACTTCAGAGAATTTGCCCTGCAATTCTGAGAATTTGCTGAGCCAGTTATATGGTCTAGCAGTAAGGATTCATGAATTTTATAAAAGCCCTGCAGTCAGACTAGGGATTGTCTGATCTGGAGTCAGACGCGCTACCGGTCCAGCACACCTAGGAATTTGCCCTGCACTTCTGGGAATTTGCCCTGCAATTCTGAGAATTTGCTGAGCCAGTTATATGGTCTAGCAGTAAGGATTCATGAATTTAATAAAAGACTTACAGTCAAGATTAGGAATTGTTTGACCTCGACGTGATTTGAACACGCAACCTTCTGATCTGGAGTCAGACGCGCTACCGTTGCGCCACGAGGTCCTGTACTTTGCATAGTTTGCGCTGCATTTCTGAGAATGTGCTGAGCCAGTTATATGGTCTAGCAGTAAGGATTCATGAATTTTATGAAAGAAATCTGGGAATTTGCCCTGCAATTCTGTAAGGATTCATGAATTTTATAAAAGACCTCCAGTCAGACTACGGATTGTCTGATCTGGAGTCAGACGCGCTACCGGTCCAGCACACCTAGGAATTTGCCGTGCAATTCTGGGAATTTGCTGAGCCAGTTATATGGTCTAACAGTAAGGATTCATGAATTTTATAAAAGGCTTGCAGTCAGATTAAGGATGGTTTGACCTCGACGTGATTTGAACACGCAACCTTCTGATCTTGAGTCAGACGCGCTACCTTTGCGCCACGAGGTCCTGTACTTTGCAGAGTTTGCCCTGCATTTCTGAGAATTTGCTGAGCCAGTTATATGGTCTAGCAGTAAGGATTCATGAATTTTATGAAAGAAATCTGGGAATTTGCCCTGCAATTCTGTAAGGATTCATGAATTTTATAAAAGACCTGCAGTCAGACTAGGGATTGTTTGACTAGGGATTGTCTGATCTGGAGTCAGACGCGCTACCGGTCCAGCACACCTAGGAATTTGCCGTGCACTTCTGGGAATTTGCTGAGCCAGTTATATGGTCTAACAGTAAGGATTCATGAATTTTATAAAAGGCTTGCAGGCAGATTAGGAGTTGTTTGACCTCGCCGTTATTTGAACACGCAAACTTCTGATCTGGAGTCAGACGCGCTACCGTTGCGCCACGAGTTCCTGCAAATCTGAGAATTTGCCCTGCACTTCTGGGAATTTGCTGAGCCAGTTATATGGTCTAACAGTAAGGATTCATGAATTTATTAAAAGACTTGCAGTCAAGATTAGGGATTGTTTGACCTCAACGTGATTTGAACACACAACCTTCTGATCTGGAGTCAGACGCGCTACCATTGCGCCACGAGGCCCTGCACGTCTGAGAATTTGCCCTGCAGTTCTGAGAATTTGCTGAGCCAGTTATATGGTCTAGCAGTAAGGATTCATGAATTTATTAAAAGACTTGCAGTCAAGATTAGGGATTGTTTGACCTCGACGTGATTTGAACACGCAACCTTCTGATCTGGAGTCAGACGCGCTACCGTTGCGCCACGAGTTCCTGCAAATCTGGAAATTTGCCCTGCAATTCTGTAAGGATTCATGAATTTTATAAAAGCCCTTCAGTCAGACTAGGGATTGTTTGACCTCAACGTGATTGGTACACACAACCTTCTGATCTGGAGTCAGACGCGCTACCTTTGCGCCACGAGGCCCTGCACTTCAGAGAATTTGCCCTGCACTTCTGAGAATTTGCTGAGCCAGTTATATGGTCTAGCAGTAAGGATTCATGAATTTAATAAAAGACTTGCAGTCAAGATTAGGGATTGTTTGACCTCAACGTGATTGGTACACACAACCTTCTGATCTGGAGTCAGACGCGCTACCTTTGCGCCACGAGGCCCTGCACTTCGTCTAGCAGTATAAAAGGCTTGCAGACAGATTAGGGATGGTTTGACCTCAACGTGATTTGAGCACGCAACCTTCTGATCTGGAGTCAGACACGCTACCGTTGCGCCACGAGGCCCTGCACTTCTGAGAATTTGCCCTGCACTTCTGGGAATTTGCTGAGCCAGTTATATGGTCTAACAGTAAGGATTCATGAATTTTATGAAAGACCTGCAGTCAGACTAGGAATTGTTTGACCTCAACGTGATTGGTACTCACAACCTTCTGATCTGGAGTCAGACGCGCTACCGTTGCGCCACGAGGCCCTGTACGTCTGAAGATTTGCTGAGCCAGTTATATGGTCTAGCAGTAAGGATTCATGAATTTTATAAAAGGCTTGCAGTCAGATTAGGGATTGTTTGACCTCGACGTGATTTGAACACACAACCTTCTGATCTGGAGTCAGACGCGCTACCGTTGCGCCCTGTACGTCTCGGAATTTGCTGAGCCAGTTATATGGTCTAACAGTAAGGATTCATGAATTTTATAAAAGGCTTGCAGTCAGATTAGGTATTGTTTGACCTCGACGTGATTTGAACACGCAACCTTCTGACCTGGAGTCAGACGCGCTACCGTTGCACCACGAGGTCCTGTACTTTGCATAGTTTGCGCTGCATTTCTGAGAATGTGCTGAGCCAGTTATATGGTCTAGCAGTAAGGATTCATGAATTTTATGAAAGAAATCTGGGAATTTGCCCTGCAATTCTGTAAGGATTCATGAATTTTATAAAAGACCTCCAGTCAGACTACGGATTGTCTGATCTGGAGTCAGACGCGCTACCGGTCCAGCACACCTAGGAATTTGCCGTGCACTTCTGGGAATTTGCTGAGCCAGTTATATGGTCTAACAGTAAGGATTCATGAATTTTATAAAAGGCTTGCAGTCAGATTAAGGATGGTTTGACCTCGACGTGATTTGAACACGCAACCTTCTGATCTTGAGTCAGACGCGCTACCTTTGCGCCACGAGGTCCTGTACTTTGCAGAGTTTGCCCTGCATTTCTGAGAATTTGCTGAGCCAGTTATATGGTCTAGCAGTAAGGATTCATGAATTTTATGAAAGAAATCTGGGAATTTGCCCTGCAATTCTGTAAGGATTCATGAATTTTATAAAAGACCTGCAGTCAGACTAGGGATTGTTTGACTAGGGATTGTCTGATCTGGAGTCAGACGCGCTACCGGTCCAGCACACCTAGGAATTTGCCGTGCACTTCTGGGAATTTGCTGAGCCAGTTATATGGTCTAACAGTAAGGATTCATGAATTTTATAAAAGGCTTGCAGGCAGATTAGGAGTTGTTTGACCTCGCCGTTATTTGAACACGCAAACTTCTGATCTGGAGTCAGACGCGCTACCGTTGCGCCACGAGTTCCTGCAAATCTGAGAATTTGCCCTGCACTTCTGGGAATTTGCTGAGCCAGTTATATGGTCTAACAGTAAGGATTCATGAATTTATTAAAAGACTTGCAGTCAAGATTAGGGATTGTTTGACCTCAACGTGATTTGAACACACAACCTTCTGATCTGGAGTCAGACGCGCTACCATTGCGCCACGAGGCCCTGCACGTCTGAGAATTTGCCCTGCAGTTCTGAGAATTTGCTGAGCCAGTTATATGGTCTAGCAGTAAGGATTCATGAATTTATTAAAAGACTTGCAGTCAAGATTAGGGATTGTTTGACCTCGACGTGATTTGAACACGCAACCTTCTGATCTGGAGTCAGACGCGCTACCGTTGCGCCACGAGTTCCTGCAAATCTGGAAATTTGCCCTGCAATTCTGTAAGGATTCATGAATTTTATAAAAGCCCTTCAGTCAGACTAGGGATTGTTTGACCTCAACGTGATTGGTACACACAACCTTCTGATCTGGAGTCAGACGCGCTACCTTTGCGCCACGAGGCCCTGCACTTCAGAGAATTTGCCCTGCACTTCTGAGAATTTGCTGAGCCAGTTATATGGTCTAGCAGTAAGGATTCATGAATTTAATAAAAGACTTGCAGTCAAGATTAGGGATTGTTTGACCTCAACGTGATTGGTACACACAACCTTCTGATCTGGAGTCAGACGCGCTACCTTTGCGCCACGAGGCCCTGCACTTCGTCTAGCAGTATAAAAGGCTTGCAGACAGATTAGGGATGGTTTGACCTCAACATGATTTGAAAACGCAACCTTCTGATCTGGAGTCAGACACGCTACCGTTGCGCCACGAGGCCCTGCACTTCTGAGAATTTGCCCTGCATTTCTGAGAATTTGCTGAGCCAGTTATATGGTCTAGCAGTAAGGATTCATGAATTTTATGAAAGACCTGTAGTCAGACTAGGAATTGTTTTACCTCAACGTGATTGGTACACACAACCTTCTGATCTGGAGTCAGACGCGCTACCTTTGCGCCACGAGGCCCTGCACGTCTGAGAATTTGCTGAGCCAGTTATATGGTCTAGCAGTAAGGATTCATGAATTTAATAAAAGACTTGCAGTCAAGATTAGGGATTGTTTTACCTCGACGTGATTTGAACACGCAACCTTCTGATCTGGAGTCAGACGCGCTACCGTTGCGCCACGAGGCCCTGCACTTCAGAGAATTTGCCCTGCAATTCTGAGAATTTGCTGAGCCAGTTATATGGTCTAGCAGTAAGGATTCATGAATTTTATAAAAGGCTTGCAGACAGATTAGGGATTGCTTGACCACAACGTGATTTGAACACGCAACCTTCTGATCTGGAGTCAGACGCGCTACCGTTGCGCCACGAGGCCCTGCACTTCTGAGAATTTGCCCTGCATTTCTGAGAATTTGCTGAGCCAGTTATATGGTCTAGCAGTAAGGATTCATGAATTTTATGAAAGACCTGCAGTCAGACTAGGAATTGTTTGACCTCAACGTGATTGGTACACACAACCTTCTGTTCAGGAGTCAGACACGCTACCGTTGCGCCACGAGTTCCTGCAAATCTGGAAATTTGCCCTGCAATTCTGTAAGGATTCATGAATTTTATAAAAGCCCTTCAGTCAGACTAGGGATTGTTTGACCTCAACGTGATTGGTACACACAACCTTCTGATCTGGAGTCAGACGCGCTACCTTTGCGCCACGAGGCCCTGCACTTCAGAGAATTTGCCCTGCACTTCTGAGAATTTGCTGAGCCAGTTATATGGTCTAGCAGTAAGGATTCATGAATTTAATAAAAGACTTGCAGTCAAGATTAGGGATTGTTTGACCTCAACGTGATTGGTACACACAACCTTCTGATCTGGAGTCAGACGCGCTACCTTTGCGCCACGAGGCCCTGCACTTCGTCTAGCAGTATAAAAGGCTTGCAGACAGATTAGGGATGGTTTGACCTCGACGTGATTTGAACACGCAACCTTCTGTTCTGGAGTCAGACGCGCTACCGTTGCGCCACGAGGCCCTGCACTTCAGAGAATTTGCCCTGCATTTCTGAGAATTTGCTGAGCCAGTTATATGGTCTAGCAGTAAGGATTCATGAATTTTACGAAAGACCTGTAGTCAGACTAGGAATTGTTTGACCTCAACGTGATTGCTACACACAACCTTCTGATCTGGAGTCAGACGCGCTACCTTTGCGCCACGAGGCCCTGCACGTCTGAGAATTTGCCCTTGTTGTGGAAATAATTCTATTCGAAAAGTGAGGAGGAAGGAGACCAATACAAAAACCTTTGAAAAGTCAAAGTATCAAAATCTTTTATTTCTTGCAAGAAATTGGCAGTTCACATACAGAGAATGTCTGTCATGAGAAGAGCAAAGCTACTTCCAGTTGGCATCATTATATACCCTTAACACATCCTGGGTCCGTTGCATCCAGTCTTGTTTACCTTAAAAGGAAACATCTTGGTTCAAGACCCCCCCTGTCTCACATAAATTTATCTAGACAGCACAATACCTACGTCTGCAAAAGTTCCTGTTTTTAAGCTACTTGGTTTTCACACATTCTGCCTATCGCTATTTTGATCGAAGCTGCTCAAATCTACGCACATGCTTTTCACACTTCAAGTACAATAGGTCACTTGAAGTGCACATTGTCTCTTTGTTACTTAGTCTTCTAACCCAGAACATTTTGTTCCCGCAAGCTTGTCTTCACTTATGCATTTCTAAAAACTTGGTTACATATCTTCAATAATGTATTTTTAGCTTACATGATTATATTTCTTTAACTCCTTCACGAGTACAAATACATGTTCAATGTTAAATGTCTTATGTCAACACCAGTGATACACATCTAAGAGTAAAAGAACACATCTATAAGTGTTAAATGTTAATACAAGTGATACACATGAGTAAAAGGTTCACATCTATAAGTAAAGAACACGTCTAAGTAAAATGAACACTTCTAATAGTAAAAACACATCTAAGAGTCAAACACATGTCTAAATGTAAAATTTCCCTTACACCCTGCACTTCTGAGAATTTGCTTAGCCAGTTATATGGTCTAACAGTAAAGATGCATGAATTTTATGAAAGACCTGTAGTCAGACTAGGAATTGTTTTACCTCAACGTGATTGGTACACACAACCTTCTGATCTGGAGTCAGACGCGCTACCTTTGCGCCACGAGGCCCTGCACTTCAGAGAATTTGCCCTGCACTTCTGAGAATTTGCTGAGCCAGTTATATGGTCTAGCAGTAAGGATTCATGAATTTAATAAAAGCCTTGCAGTCAAGATTAGGGATTGTTTGACCTCGACTTGATTTGAAAACGCAACCTTCTGATCTGGAGTCAGACGCGCTACCGTTGCGCCACGAGGCCCTGCACTTCAGATAATTTGCCCTGCAATTCTGAGAATTTGCTGAGCCAGTTATATGGTCTAGCAGTAAGGATTCATGAATTTTATAAAAGGCTTGCAGACAGATTAGGGATTGTTTGACCTCGACGTGATTTGAACACGCAACCTTCTGATCTGGAGTCAGACGCGCTACCGTTGCGCCACGAGGCCCTGCACGTCTGAGAATTTGCCCTGCAATTCTGAGAATTTGCTGAGCCAGTTATATGGTCTAGCAGTAAGGATTCATGAATTTGATAAAAGACTTGCAGTCAAGATTAGGGATTGTTTGACCTTGACGTGATTTGAACACGCAACCTTCTGATCTGGAGTCAGACGCGCTACCGTTGCGCCACGAGGCCCTACACTTCGTCTAGAAGTATAACAGGCTTGCAGACAGATTAGGGATGGTTTGACCTCGACGTGATTTGAACATGCAACCTTCTGATCTGGAGTCAGACGCGCTACCGTTGCGCCACGAGGCCCTGCACTTCAGAGAATTTGCCCTGCAATTCTGAGAATTTGCTGAGCCATTTATATGGTCTAGCAGTAAGGATTCATGAATTTATTAAAAGACTTGTAGTCAAGATTAGGGATTGTTTGACCTCGACGTGATTTTTAACACGCAACCTTCTGATCTGGAGTCAGATGCGCTACCGTTGCGCCACGAGGCCCTGCACGTCTGAGAATTTGCCCTGCAATTCGCAACCTTCTGATCTGGAGTCAGACGCGCTACCGTTGCGCCACGAGTTCCTGCAAATCTGTGAATTTGCCCTGCAATTCTGTAAGGATTCATGAATTTTATAAAAGCCCTGCAGTCAGACTAGGGATTGTCTGATCTGGAGTCAGACGCGCTACCGGTCCAGCACACCTAGGAATTTGCCCTGCACTTCTGGGAATTTGCTGAGCCAGTTATATGGTCTAACAGTAAGGATTCATGAATTTTATGAAAGACCTGCAGTCAGACTAGGAATTGTTTGACCTCTACATGATTGGTACACACAACCTTCTGATCTGGAGTCAGACGCGCTACCTTTGCGCCACGAGGCCCTGCACTTCGTCTAGCAGTATAAAAGGCTTGCAGACAGATTAGGGATGGTTTGACCTCGACGTGATTTGAACACGCAACCTTCTGATCTGGAGTCAGACGCGCTACCGTTGCGCCACGAGGCACTGCACTTCAGAGAATTTGCCCTGCAATTCTGAGAATTTGCTGAGCCAGTTATATGGTCTAGCAGTAAGGATTCATGAATTTAATAAAAGACTTGCAGTCAAGATTAGGGATTGTTTGACCTCGACGTGATTTGAACACGCAACCTTCTGATCTGGAGTCAGACGCGCTACCGTTGCGCCACGAGGCCCTGCACTTCTGAGAATTTGCCCTGCATTTCTGAGAATTTGCTGAGCCAGTTATATGTTCTAGCAGTAAGGATTCATGAATTTATTAAAAGACTTGCAGTCAAGATTAGGGATTGTTTGACCTCGACATGATTTGAACACGCAACCTTCTGATCTGGAGTCAGACGCGCTACCGTTGCGCCACGAGGCCCTGCACTTCTGAGAATTTGCCCTGCATTTCTGAGAATTTGCTGAGCCAGTTATATGGTCTAGCAGTAAGGATTCATGAATTTTATGAAAGACCTGCAGTCAGACTAGGAATTGTTTGACCTCAACGTGATTGGTACACACAACCTTCTGTTCAGGAGTCAGACACGCTACCGTTGCGCCACGAGTTCCTGCAAATCTGGAAATTTGCCCTGCAATTCTGTAAGGATTCATGAATTTTATAAAAGCCCTTCAGTCAGACTAGGGATTGTTTGACCTCAACGTGATTGGTACACACAACCTTCTGATCTGGAGTCAGACGCGCTACCTTTGCGCCACGAGGCCCTGCACTTCAGAGAATTTGCCCTGCACTTCTGAGAATTTGCTGAGCCAGTTATATGGTCTAGCAGTAAGGATTCATGAATTTAATAAAAGACTTGCAGTCAAGAATAGGGATTGTTTGACCTCAACGTGATTGGTACACACAACCTTCTGATCTGGAGTCAACTTCTGATCTGGGGTCAACCTTCTGATCTGGAGTCAGACGCGCTACCTTTGTGCCACGAGGCCCTACACTTCGTCTAGCAGTATAACAGGCTTGCAGACAGATTAGAGGTGGTTTGACCTCGACGGGATTTGAACACGCAACCTTCTGATCTGGAGTCAGACGCGCTACCGTTGCGCCACGAGGCCCTGCAATTCAGGGAATTTGCCCTGCAATTCTGAGAATTTGCTGAGCCAGTTATATGGTCTAGCAGTAAGGATTCATGAATTTATTAAAAGACTTGCAGTCATGATTAGGGATTGTTTGACCTCAACGTGATTTTTAACACGCAACCTTCTGATCTGGAGTCAGATGCGCTACCGTTGCGCCACGAGGCCCTGCACTTCAGAGAATTTGCCCTGCAATTCTGAGAATTGTTTGACCTCAACGTGATTGGTACACACAACCTTCTGTTCAGGAGTCAGACACGCTACCTAGTCTAACTAAATTGCTGAGCCAGTTATATGGTCTAGCAGTAAGGTTCAATGAATTTATTAAAAGACTTGCAGTCAAGATTAGGGATTGTTTGACCTCGACGTGATTTAAACACGCAACCTTCTGATCTGGTGTCAGACGCGCTACCGTTGCGCCACGAGGCCCTGCACGTCTGAGAATTTGCCCTGCAATTCTGAGAATATGCTGAGCCAGTTATATGGTCTAGCAGTAAGGATTCATGAATTTTATAATAAGCTTGCAGAAAGATTAGGGATGGTTTGACCTCGACGTGATTTGAACACGCAACCTTCTGATCTGGAGTCAGACGCGCTACCGTTGCGCCACGAGGCCATGCACTTCAGAGAATTTGCCCTGCAATTCTGAGAATTTGCTGAGCCAGTTATATGGTCTAGCAGTAAGGATTCATGAATTTATTAAAAGACCTGCACTCAGACTAGGAATTGTTTGACCTCAACGTTATTGGTACACACAACCTTCTGTTCAGGAGTCAGACACGCTACCGTTGCGCCACGAGTTCCTGCAAATCCTGGAATTTGCCCTGCAATTCTGTAAGGATTCATGAATTTTATAAAAGCCCTGCAGTCAGACTAGGGATTGTCTGATCTGGAGTCAGACGCGCTACGGGTCCAGCACACCTAGGAATTTGCCCTGCACTTCTGGGAATTTGCTGAGCCAGTTATATGGTCTAACAGTAAGGATTCATGAATTTTATAAAAGCCCTGCAGTCAGACTAGGGATTGTCTGATCTGGAGTCAGACGCGCTACCGGTCCAGCACACCTAGGAATTTGCCCTGCACTTCTGGGAATTTGCTGAGCCAGTTATATGGTCTAACAGTAAGGATTCATGAATTTTATGAAAGACCTGCAGTCAGACTAGGAATTGTTTGACCTCTACATGATTGGTACACACAACCTTCTGATCTGGAGTCAGACGCGCTACCTTTGCGCCACGAGGCCCTGCACTTCGTCTAGCAGTATAAAAGGCTTGCAGACAGATTAGGGATGGTTTGACCTCGACGTGATTTGAACACGCAACCTTCTGATCTGGAGTCAGACGCGCTACCGTTGCGCCACGAGGCACTGCACTTCAGAGAATTTGCCCTGCAATTCTGAGAATTTGCTGAGCCAGTTATATGGTCTAGCAGTAAGGATTCATGAATTTAATAAAAGACTTGCAGTCAAGATTAGGGATTGTTTGATTGCAGTAAGGATTCATGAATTTAATAAAAGACTTGCAGTCAAGAATAGGGATTGTTTGACCTCAACGTGATTGGTACACACAACCTTCTGATCTGGAGTCAACTTCTGATCTGGGGTCAACCTTCTGATCTGGAGTCAGACGCGCTACCTTTGTGCCACGAGGCCCTACACTTCGTCTAGCAGTATAACAGGCTTGCAGACAGATTAGAGGTGGTTTGACCTCGACGGGATTTGAACACGCAACCTTCTGATCTGGAGTCAGACGCGCTACCGTTGCGCCACGAGGCCCTGCACTTCTGAGAATTTGCCCTGCATTTCTGAGAATTTGCTGAGCCAGTTATATGTTCTAGCAGTAAGGATTCATGAATTTATTAAAAGACTTGCAGTCAAGATTAGGGATTGTTTGACCTCGACATGATTTGAACACGCAACCTTCTGATCTGGAGTCAGACGCGCTACCGTTGCGCCACGAGGCCCTGCACTTCTGAGAATTTGCCCTGCATTTCTGAGAATTTGCTGAGCCAGTTATATGGTCTAGCAGTAAGGATTCATGAATTTTATGAAAGACCTGCAGTCAGACTAGGAATTGTTTGACCTCAACGTGATTGGTATACACAACCTTCTGTTCAGGAGTCAGACACGCTACCGTTGCGCCACGAGTTCCTGCAAATCTGGAAATTTGCCCTGCAATTCTGTAAGGATTCATGAATTTTATAAAAGCCCTTCAGTCAGACTAGGGATTGTTTGACCTCAACGTGATTGGTACACACAACCTTCTGATCTGGAGTCAGACGCGCTACCTTTGCGCCACGAGGCCCTGCACTTCAGAGAATTTGCCCTGCACTTCTGAGAATTTGCTGAGCCAGTTATATGGTCTAGCAGTAAGGATTCATGAATTTAATAAAAGACTTGCAGTCAAGAATAGGGATTGTTTGACCTCAACGTGATTGGTACACACAACCTTCTGATCTGGAGTCAACTTCTGATCTGGGGTCAACCTTCTGATCTGGAGTCAGACGCGCTACCTTTGTGCCACGAGGCCCTACACTTCGTCTAGCAGTATAACAGGCTTGCAGACAGATTAGAGGTGGTTTGACCTCGACGGGATTTGAACACGCAACCTTCTGATCTGGAGTCAGACGCGCTACCGTTGCGCCACGAGGCCCTGCAATTCAGGGAATTTGCCCTGCAATTCTGAGAATTTGCTGAGCCAGTTATATGGTCTAGCAGTAAGGATTCATGAATTTATTAAAAGACTTGCAGTCATGATTAGGGATTGTTTGACCTCAACGTGATTTTTAACACGCAACCTTCTGATCTGGAGTCAGATGCGCTACCGTTGCGCCACGAGGCCCTGCACTTCAGAGAATTTGCCCTGCAATTCTGAGAATTGTTTGACCTCAACGTGATTGGTACACACAACCTTCTGTTCAGGAGTCAGACACGCTACCTAGTCTAACTAAATTGCTGAGCCAGTTATATGGTCTAGCAGTAAGGTTCAATGAATTTATTAAAAGACTTGCAGTCAAGATTAGGGATTGTTTGACCTCGACGTGATTTAAACACGCAACCTTCTGATCTGGTGTCAGACGCGCTACCGTTGCGCCACAAGGCCCTGCACGTCTGAGAATTTGCCCTGCAATTCTGAGAATATGCTGAGCCAGTTATATGGTCTAGCAGTAAGGATTCATGAATTTTATAAAAAGCTTGCAGAAAGATTAGGGATGGTTTGACCTCGACGTGATTTGAACACGCAACCTTCTGATCTGGAGTCAGACGCGCTACCGTTGCGCCACGAGGCCATGCACTTCAGAGAATTTGCCCTGCAATTCTGAGAATTTGCTGAGCCAGTTATATGGTCTAGCAGTAAGGATTCATGAATTTATTAAAAGACCTGCACTCAGACTAGGAATTGTTTGACCTCAACGTTATTGGTACACACAACCTTCTGTTCAGGAGTCAGACACGCTACCGTTGCGCCACGAGTTCCTGCAAATCTGGGAATTTGCCCTGCAATTCTGTAAGGATTCATGAATTTTATAAAAGCCCTGCAGTCAGACTAGGGATTGTCTGATCTGGAGTCAGACGCGCTACGGGTCCAGCACACCTAGGAATTTGCCCTGCACTTCTGGGAATTTGCTGAGCCAGTTATATGGTCTAACAGTAAGGATTCATGAATTTTATAAAAGCCCTGCAGTCAGACTAGGGATTGTCTGATCTGGAGTCAGACGCGCTACGGGTCCAGCACACCTAGGAATTTGCCCTGCACTTCTGGGAATTTGCTGAGCCAGTTATATGGTCTAACAGTAAGGATTCATGAATTTTATGAAAGACCTGCAGTCAGACTAGGAATTGTTTGACCTCTACATGATTGGTACACACAACCTTCTGATCTGGAGTCAGACGCGCTACCTTTGCGCCACGAGGCCCTGCACTTCGTCTAGCAGTATAAAAGGCTTGCAGACAGATTAGGGATGGTTTGACCTCGACGTGATTTGAACACGCAACCTTCTGATCTGGAGTCAGACGCGCTACCGTTGCGCCACGAGGCCCTGCACTTCAGAGAATTTGCCCTGCAATTCTGAGAATTTGCTGAGCCAGTTATATGGTCTAGCAGTAAGGATTCATGAATTTAATAAAAGACTTGCAGTCAAGATTAGGGATTGTTTGACCTCGACGTGATTTGAACACGCAACCTTCTGATCTGGAGTCAGACGCGCTACCGTTGCGCCACGAGGCCCTGCACTTCTGAGAATTTGCCCTGCATTTCTGAGAATTTGCTGAGCCAGTTATATGTTCTAGCAGTAAGGATTCATGAATTTATTAAAAGACTTGCAGTCAAGATTAGGGATTGTTTGACCTCGACATGATTTGAACACGCAACCTTCTGATCTGGAGTCAGACGCGCTACCGTTGCGCCACGAGGCCCTGCACTTCTGAGAATTTGCCCTGCATTTCTGAGAATTTGCTGAGCCAGTTATATGGTCTAGCAGTAAGGATTCATGAATTTTATGAAAGACCTGCAGTCAGACTAGGAATTGTTTGACCTCAACGTGATTGGTACACACAACCTTCTGTTCAGGAGTCAGACACGCTACCGTTGCGCCACGAGTTCCTGCAAATCTGTGAATTTGCCCTGCAATTCTGTAAGGATTCATGAATTTTATAAAAGCCCTGCAGTCAGACTAGGGATTGTCTGATCTGGAGTCAGACGCGCTACCGGTCCAGCACACCTAGGAATTTGCCCTGCACTTCTGGGAATTTGCTGAGCCAGTTATATGGTCTAACAGTAAGGATTCATGAATTTTATGAAAGACCTGCAGTCAGACTAGGAATTGTTTGACCTCTACATGATTGGTACACACAACCTTCTGATCTGGAGTCAGACGCGCTACCTTTGCGCCACGAGGCCCTGCACTTCGTCTAGCAGTATAAAAGGCTTGCAGACAGATTAGGGATGGTTTGACCTCGACGTGATTTGAACACGCAACCTTCTGATCTGGAGTCAGACGCGCTACCGTTGCGCCACGAGGCCCTGCACTTCAGAGAATTTGCCCTGCAATTCTGAGAATTTGCTGAGCCAGTTATATGGTCTAGCAGTAAGGATTCATGAATTTAATAAAAGACTTGCAGTCAAGATTAGGGATTGTTTGACCTCGACGTGATTTGAACACGCAACCTTCTGATCTGGAGTCAGACGCGCTACCGTTGCGCCACGAGGCCCTGCACTTCTGAGAATTTGCCCTGCATTTCTGAGAATTTGCTGAGCCAGTTATATGTTCTAGCAGTAAGGATTCATGAATTTATTAAAAGACTTGCAGTCAAGATTAGGGATTGTTTGACCTCGACATGATTTGAACACGCAACCTTCTGATCTGGAGTCAGACGCGCTACCGTTGCGCCACGAGGCCCTGCTCTTCTGAGAATTTACCCTGCATTTCTGAGAATTTGCTGAGCCAGTTATATGGTCTAGCAGTAAGGATTCATGAATTTAATGAAAGACCTGCAGTCAGACTAGGAATTGTTTGACCTCAACGTGATTGGTACACATAACCTTCTGTTCAGGAGTCAGACACGCTACCGTTGCGCCACGAGTTCCTGCAAATCTGGAAATTTGCGCTGCAATTCTGTAAGGATTCATGAATTTTATAAAAGCCCTTCAGTCAGACTAGGGATTGTTTGACCTCAACGTGATTGGTACACACAACCCTCTGATCTGGAGTCAGACGCGCTACCTTTGCGCCACGAGGCCCTGCACTTCAGAGAATTTGCCCTGCACTTCTGAGAATTTGCTGAGCCAGTTATATGGTCTAGCAGTAAGGATTCATGAATTTAATAAAAGACTTGCAGTCAAGAATAGGGATTGTTTGACCTCAACGTGATTGGTACACACAACCTTCTGATCTGGAGTCAAATTCTGATCTGGGGTCAACCTTCTGATCTGGAGTCAGACGCGCTACCGGTCCAGCACACCTAGGAATTTGCCCTGCACTTCTGGGAATTTGCTGAGCCAGTTATATGGTCTAACAGTAAGGATTCATGAATTTTATGAAAGACCTGCAGTCAGACTAGGAATTGTTTGACCTCAACGTGATTGGTACACACAACCTTCTGATCTGGAGTCAGACGCGCTACCTTTGTGCCACGAGGCCCTACACTTCGTCTAGCAGTATAACAGGCTTGCAGACAGATTAGAGGTGGTTTGACCTCGACGGGATTTGAACACGCAACCTTCTGATCTGGAGTCAGACGCGCTACCGTTGCGCCACGAGGCCCTGCAATTCTGAGAATTTGCTGAGCCAGTTATATGGTCTAGCAGTAAGGATTCATGAATTTATTAAAAGACTTGCAGTCATGATTAGGGATTGTTTGACCTCAACGTGATTTTTAACACGCAACCTTCTGATCTGGAGTCAGATGCGCTACCGTTGCGCCACGAGGCCCTGCACTTCAGAGAATTTGCCCTGCAATTCTGAGAATTGTTTGACCTCAACGTGATTGGTACACACAACCTTCTGTTCAGGAGTCAGACACGCTACCTAGTCTAACTAAATTGCTGAGCCAGTTATATGGTCTAGCAGTAAGGTTCAATGAATTTATTAAAAGACTTGCAGTCAAGATTAGGGATTGTTTGACCTCGACGTGATTTAAACACACAACCTTCTGATCTGGTGTCAGACGCGCTACCGTTGCGCCACGAGGCCCTGCACGTCTGAGAATTTGCCCTGCAATTCTGAGAATATGCTGAGCCAGTTATATGGTCTAGCAGTAAGGATTCATGAATTTTATAAAAAGCTTGCAGAAAGATTAGGGATGGTTTGACCTCGACGTGATTTGAACACGCAACCTTCTGATCTGGAGTCAGACGCGCTACCGTTGCGCCACGAGGCCATGCACTTCAGAGAATTTGCCCTGCAATCCTGAGAATTTGCTGAGCCAGTTATATGGTCTAACAGTAAGGATTCATGAATTTATTAAAAGACCTGCACTCAGACTAGGAATTGTTTGACCTCAACATTATTGGTACACACAACCTTCTGTTCAGGAGTCAGACACGCTACCGTTGCGCCACGAGTTCCTGCAAATCTGGGAATTTGCCCTGCAATTCTGTAAGGATTCATGAATTTTATAAAAGCCCTGCAGTCAGACTAGGGATTGTCTGATCTGGAGTCAGACGCGCTACGGGTCCAGCACACCTAGGAATTTGCCCTGCACTTCTGGGAATTTGCTGAGCCAGTTATATGGTCTAACAGTAAGGATTCATGAATTTTATAAAAGCCCTGCAGTCAGACTAGGGATTGTCTGATCTGGAGTCAGACGCGCTACCGGTCCAGCACACCTAGGAATTTGCCCTGCACTTCTGGGAATTTGCTGAGCCAGTTATATGGTCTAACAGTAAGGATTCATGAATTTTATGAAAGACCTGCAGTCAGACTAGGAATTGTTTGACCTCTACATGATTGGTACACACAACCTTCTGATCTGGAGTCAGACGCGCTACCTTTGCGCCACGAGGCCCTGCACTTCGTCTAGCAGTATAAAAGGCTTGCAGACAGATTAGGGATGGTTTGACCTCGACGTGATTTGAACACGCAACCTTCTGATCTGGAGTCAGACGCGCTACCGTTGCGCCACGAGGCACTGCACTTCAGAGAATTTGCCCTGCAATTCTGAGAATTTGCTGAGCCAGTTATATGGTCTAGCAGTAAGGATTCATGAATTTAATAAAAGACTTGCAGTCAAGATTAGGGATTGTTTGATTGCAGTAAGGATTCATGAATTTAATAAAAGACTTGCAGTCAAGAATAGGGATTGTTTGACCTCAACGTGATTGGTACACACAACCTTCTGATCTGGAGTCAACTTCTGATCTGGGGTCAACCTTCTGATCTGGAGTCAGACGCGCTACCTTTGTGCCACGAGGCCCTACACTTCGTCTAGCAGTATAACAGGCTTGCAGACAGATTAGAGGTGGTTTGACCTCGACGGGATTTGAACACGCAACCTTCTCATCTGGAGTCAGACGCGCTACCTTTGCGCCACGAGGCCCTGCACTTCGTCTAGCAGTATAAAAGGCTTGCAGACAGATTAGGGATGGTTTGACCTCGACGTGATTTGAACACGCAACCTTATGATCTGGAGTCAGACGCGCTACCGTTGCGCCACGAGGCCCTGCACTTCAGAGAATTTGCCCTGCAATTCTGAGAATTTGCTGAGCCAGTTATATGGTCTAGCAGTAAGGATTCATGAATTTAATAAAAGACTTGCAGTCAAGATTAGGGATTGTTTGATTGCAGTAAGGATTCATGAATTTAATAAAAGACTTGCAGTCAAGAATAGGGATTGTTTGACCTCAACGTGATTGGTACACACAACCTTCTGATCTGGAGTCAACTTCTGATCTGGGGTCAACCTTCTGATCTGGAGTCAGACGCGCTACCTTTGTGCCACGAGGCCCTACACTTCGTCTAGCAGTATAACAGGCTTGCAGACAGATTAGAGGTGGTTTGACCTCGACGGGATTTGAACACGCAACCTTCTCATCTGGAGTCAGACGCGCTACCTTTGCGCCACGAGGCCCTGCACTTCGTCTAGCAGTATAAAAGGCTTGCAGACAGATTAGGGATGGTTTGACCTCGACGTGATTTGAACACGCAACCTTATGATCTGGAGTCAGACGCGCTACCGTTGCGCCACGAGGCCCTGCACTTCAGAGAATTTGCCCTGCAATTCTGAGAATTTGCTGAGCCAGTTATATGGTCTAGCAGTAAGGATTCATGAATTTAATAAAAGACTTGCAGTCAAGATTAGGGATTGTTTGATTGCAGTAAGGATTCATGAATTTAATAAAAGACTTGCAGTCAAGAATAGGGATTGTTTGACCTCAACGTGATTGGTACACACAACCTTCTTATCTGGAGTCAACTTCTGATCTGGGGTCAACCTTCTGATCTGGAGTCAGACGCGCTACCTTTGTGCCACGAGGCCCTACACTTCGTCTAGCAGTATAACAGGCTTGCAGACAGATTAGAGGTGGTTTGACCTCGACGGGATTTGAACACGCAACCTTCTGATCTGGAGTCAGACGCGCTACCGTTGCGCCACGAGGCCCTGCACTTCTGAGAATTTGCCCTGCATTTCTGGGAATTTGCTGAGCCAGTTATATGGTCTAACAGTAAGGATTCATGAATTTTATAAAAGCCCTGCAGTCAGACTAGGGATTGTCTGATCTGGAGTCAGACGCGCTACCGGTCCAGCACACCTAGGAATTTGCCCTGCACTTCTGGGAATTTGCTGAGCCAGTTATATGGTCTAACAGTAAGGATTCATGAATTTTATGAAAGACCTGCAGTCAGACTAGGAATTGTTTGACCTCTACATGATTGGTACACACAACCTTCTGATCTGGAGTCAGACGCGCTACCTTTGCGCCACGAGGCCCTGCACTTTGTCTAGCAGTATAAAAGGCTTGCAGACAGATTAGGGATGGTTTGACCTCGACGTGATTTGAACACGCAACCTTCTGATCTGGAGTCAGACGCGCTACCGTTGCGCCACGAGGCCCTGCACTTCAGAGAATTTGCCCTGCAATTCTGAGAATTTGCTGAGCCAGTTATATGGTCTAGCAGTAAGGATTCATGAATTTAATAAAAGACTTGCAGTCAAGATTAGGGATTGTTTGACCTCGACGTGATTTGAACACGCAACCTTCTGATCTGGAGTCAGACGCGCTACCGTTGCGCCACGAGGCCCTGCACTTCTGAGAATTTGCCCTGCATTTCTGAGAATTTGCTGAGCCAGTTATATGGTCTAGCAGTAAGGATTCATGAATTTAATAAAAGACTTGCAGTCAAGATTAGGGATTGTTTGATTGCAGTAAGGATTCATGAATTTAATAAAAGACTTGCAGTCAAGAATAGGGATTGTTTGACCTCAACGTGATTGGTACATTTTATGAAAGACCTGCAGTCAGACTAGGAATTGTTTGACCTCAACGTGATTGGTACACACAACCTTCTGTTCAGGAGTCAGACACGCTACCGTTGCGCCACGAGTTCCTGCAAATCTGTGAATTTGCCCTGCAATTCTGTAAGGATTCATGAATTTTATAAAAGCCCTGCAGTCAGACTAGGGATTGTCTGATCTGGAGTCAGACGCGCTACCGGTCCAGCACACCTAGGAATTTGCCCTGCACTTCTGGGAATTTGCTGAGCCAGTTATATGGTCTAACAGTAAGGATTCATGAATTTTATGAAAGACCTGCAGTCAGACTAGGAATTGTTTGACCTCTACATGATTGGTACACACAACCTTCTGATCTGGAGTCAGACGCGCTACCTTTGCGCCACGAGGCCCTGCACTTCGTCTAGCAGTATAAAAGGCTTGCAGACAGATTAGGGATGGTTTGACCTCGACGTGATTTGAACACGCAACCTTCTGATCTGGAGTCAGACGCGCTACCGTTGCGCCACGAGGCACTGCACTTCAGAGAATTTGCCCTGCAATTCTGAGAATTTGCTGAGCCAGTTATATGGTCTAGCAGTAAGGATTCATGAATTTAATAAAAGACTTGCAGTCAAGATTAGGGATTGTTTGATTGCAGTAAGGATTCATGAATTTAATAAAAGACTTGCAGTCAAGAATAGGGATTGTTTGACCTCAACGTGATTGGTACACACAACCTTCTGATCTGGAGTCAACTTCTGATCTGGGGTCAACCTTCTGATCTGGAGTCAGACGCGCTACCTTTGTGCCACGAGGCCCTACACTTCGTCTAGCAGTATAACAGGCTTGCAGACAGATTAGAGGTGGTTTGACCTCGACGGGATTTGAACACGCAACCTTCTGATCTGGAGTCAGACGCGCTACCGTTGCGCCACGAGGCCCTGCACTTCTGAGAATTTGCCCTGCATTTCTGAGAATTTGCTGAGCCAGTTATATGTTCTAGCAGTAAGGATTCATGAATTTATTAAAAGACTTGCAGTCAAGATTAGGGATTGTTTGACCTCGACATGATTTGAACACGCAACCTTCTGATCTGGAGTCAGACGCGCTACCGTTGCGCCACGAGGCCCTGCACTTCTGAGAATTTGCCCTGCATTTCTGAGAATTTGCTGAGCCAGTTATATGGTCTAGCAGTAAGGATTCATGAATTTTATGAAAGACCTGCAGTCAGACTAGGAATTGTTTGACCTCAACGTGATTGGTATACACAACCTTCTGTTCAGGAGTCAGACACGCTACCGTTGCGCCACGAGTTCCTGCAAATCTGGAAATTTGCCCTGCAATTCTGTAAGGATTCATGAATTTTATAAAAGCCCTTCAGTCAGACTAGGGATTGTTTGACCTCAACGTGATTGGTACACACAACCTTCTGATCTGGAGTCAGACGCGCTACCTTTGCGCCACGAGGCCCTGCACTTCAGAGAATTTGCCCTGCACTTCTGAGAATTTGCTGAGCCAGTTATATGGTCTAGCAGTAAGGATTCATGAATTTAATAAAAGACTTGCAGTCAAGAATAGGGATTGTTTGACCTCAACGTGATTGGTACACACAACCTTCTGATCTGGAGTCAACTTCTGATCTGGGGTCAACCTTCTGATCTGGAGTCAGACGCGCTACCTTTGTGCCACGAGGCCCTACACTTCGTCTAGCAGTATAACAGGCTTGCAGACAGATTAGAGGTGGTTTGACCTCGACGGGATTTGAACACGCAACCTTCTGATCTGGAGTCAGACGCGCTACCGTTGCGCCACGAGGCCCTGCAATTCAGGGAATTTGCCCTGCAATTCTGAGAATTTGCTGAGCCAGTTATATGGTCTAGCAGTAAGGATTCATGAATTTATTAAAAGACTTGCAGTCATGATTAGGGATTGTTTGACCTCAACGTGATTTTTAACACGCAACCTTCTGATCTGGAGTCAGATGCGCTACCGTTGCGCCACGAGGCCCTGCACTTCAGAGAATTTGCCCTGCAATTCTGAGAATTGTTTGACCTCAACGTGATTGGTACACACAACCTTCTGTTCAGGAGTCAGACACGCTACCTAGTCTAACTAAATTGCTGAGCCAGTTATATGGTCTAGCAGTAAGGTTCAATGAATTTATTAAAAGACTTGCAGTCAAGATTAGGGATTGTTTGACCTCGACGTGATTTAAACACGCAACCTTCTGATCTGGTGTCAGACGCGCTACCGTTGCGCCACAAGGCCCTGCACGTCTGAGAATTTGCCCTGCAATTCTGAGAATATGCTGAGCCAGTTATATGGTCTAGCAGTAAGGATTCATGAATTTTATAAAAAGCTTGCAGAAAGATTAGGGATGGTTTGACCTCGACGTGATTTGAACACGCAACCTTCTGATCTGGAGTCAGACGCGCTACCGTTGCGCCACGAGGCCATGCACTTCAGAGAATTTGCCCTGCAATTCTGAGAATTTGCTGAGCCAGTTATATGGTCTAGCAGTAAGGATTCATGAATTTATTAAAAGACCTGCACTCAGACTAGGAATTGTTTGACCTCAACGTTATTGGTACACACAACCTTCTGTTCAGGAGTCAGACACGCTACCGTTGCGCCACGAGTTCCTGCAAATCTGGGAATTTGCCCTGCAATTCTGTAAGGATTCATGAATTTTATAAAAGCCCTGCAGTCAGACTAGGGATTGTCTGATCTGGAGTCAGACGCGCTACGGGTCCAGCACACCTAGGAATTTGCCCTGCACTTCTGGGAATTTGCTGAGCCAGTTATATGGTCTAACAGTAAGGATTCATGAATTTTATAAAAGCCCTGCAGTCAGACTAGGGATTGTCTGATCTGGAGTCAGACGCGCTACGGGTCCAGCACACCTAGGAATTTGCCCTGCACTTCTGGGAATTTGCTGAGCCAGTTATATGGTCTAACAGTAAGGATTCATGAATTTTATGAAAGACCTGCAGTCAGACTAGGAATTGTTTGACCTCTACATGATTGGTACACACAACCTTCTGATCTGGAGTCAGACGCGCTACCTTTGCGCCACGAGGCCCTGCACTTCGTCTAGCAGTATAAAAGGCTTGCAGACAGATTAGGGATGGTTTGACCTCGACGTGATTTGAACACGCAACCTTATGATCTGGAGTCAGACGCGCTACCGTTGCGCCACGAGGCCCTGCACTTCAGAGAATTTGCCCTGCAATTCTGAGAATTTGCTGAGCCAGTTATATGGTCTAGCAGTAAGGATTCATGAATTTAATAAAAGACTTGCAGTCAAGATTAGGGATTGTTTGACCTCGACGTGATTTGAACACGCAACCTTCTGATCTGGAGTCAGACGCGCTACCGTTGCGCCACGAGGCCCTGCACTTCTGAGAATTTGCCCTGCATTTCTGAGAATTTGCTGAGCCAGTTATATGTTCTAGCAGTAAGGATTCATGAATTTATTAAAAGACTTGCAGTCAAGATTAGGGATTGTTTGACCTCGACATGATTTGAACACGCAACCTTCTGATCTGGAGTCAGACGCGCTACCGTTGCGCCACGAGGCCCTGCACTTCTGAGAATTTGCCCTGCATTTCTGAGAATTTGCTGAGCCAGTTATATGGTCTAGCAGTAAGGATTCATGAATTTTATGAAAGACCTGCAGTCAGACTAGGAATTGTTTGACCTCAACGTGATTGGTACACACAACCTTCTGTTCAGGAGTCAGACACGCTACCGTTGCGCCACGAGGCCCTGCAATTCAGGGAATTTGCCCTGCAATTCTGAGAATTTGCTGAGCCAGTTATATGGTCTAGCAGTAAGGATTCATGAATTTATTAAAAGACTTGCAGTCATGATTAGGGATTGTTTGACCTCAACGTGATTTTTAACACGCAACCTTCTGATCTGGAGTCAGATGCGCTACCGTTGCGCCACGAGGCCCTGCACTTCAGAGAATTTGCCCTGCAATTCTGAGAATTGTTTGACCTCAACGTGATTGGTACACACAACCTTCTGTTCAGGAGTCAGACACGCTACCTAGTCTAACTAAATTGCTGAGCCAGTTATATGGTCTAGCAGTAAGGTTCAATGAATTTATTAAAAGACTTGCAGTCAAGATTAGGGATTGTTTGACCTCGACGTGATTTAAACACGCAACCTTCTGATCTGGTGTCAGACGCGCTACCGTTGCGCCACAAGGCCCTGCACGTCTGAGAATTTGCCCTGCAATTCTGAGAATATGCTGAGCCAGTTATATGGTCTAGCAGTAAGGATTCATGAATTTTATAAAAAGCTTGCAGAAAGATTAGGGATGGTTTGACCTCGACGTGATTTGAACACGCAACCTTCTGATCTGGAGTCAGACGCGCTACCGTTGCGCCACGAGGCCATGCACTTCAGAGAATTTGCCCTGCAATTCTGAGAATTTGCTGAGCCAGTTATATGGTCTAGCAGTAAGGATTCATGAATTTATTAAAAGACCTGCACTCAGACTAGGAATTGTTTGACCTCAACGTTATTGGTACACACAACCTTCTGTTCAGGAGTCAGACACGCTACCGTTGCGCCACGAGTTCCTGCAAATCTGGGAATTTGCCCTGCAATTCTGTAAGGATTCATGAATTTTATAAAAGCCCTGCAGTCAGACTAGGGATTGTCTGATCTGGAGTCAGACGCGCTACGGGTCCAGCACACCTAGGAATTTGCCCTGCACTTCTGGGAATTTGCTGAGCCAGTTATATGGTCTAACAGTAAGGATTCATGAATTTTATAAAAGCCCTGCAGTCAGACTAGGGATTGTCTGATCTGGAGTCAGACGCGCTACGGGTCCAGCACACCTAGGAATTTGCCCTGCACTTCTGGGAATTTGCTGAGCCAGTTATATGGTCTAACAGTAAGGATTCATGAATTTTATGAAAGACCTGCAGTCAGACTAGGAATTGTTTGACCTCTACATGATTGGTACACACAACCTTCTGATCTGGAGTCAGACGCGCTACCTTTGCGCCACGAGGCCCTGCACTTCGTCTAGCAGTATAAAAGGCTTGCAGACAGATTAGGGATGGTTTGACCTCGACGTGATTTGAACACGCAACCTTATGATCTGGAGTCAGACGCGCTACCGTTGCGCCACGAGGCCCTGCACTTCAGAGAATTTGCCCTGCAATTCTGAGAATTTGCTGAGCCAGTTATATGGTCTAGCAGTAAGGATTCATGAATTTAATAAAAGACTTGCAGTCAAGATTAGGGATTGTTTGACCTCGACGTGATTTGAACACGCAACCTTCTGATCTGGAGTCAGACGCGCTACCGTTGCGCCACGAGGCCCTGCACTTCTGAGAATTTGCCCTGCATTTCTGAGAATTTGCTGAGCCAGTTATATGTTCTAGCAGTAAGGATTCATGAATTTATTAAAAGACTTGCAGTCAAGATTAGGGATTGTTTGACCTCGACATGATTTGAACACGCAACCTTCTGATCTGGAGTCAGACGCGCTACCGTTGCGCCACGAGGCCCTGCACTTCTGAGAATTTGCCCTGCATTTCTGAGAATTTGCTGAGCCAGTTATATGGTCTAGCAGTAAGGATTCATGAATTTTATGAAAGACCTGCAGTCAGACTAGGAATTGTTTGACCTCAACGTGATTGGTACACACAACCTTCTGTTCAGGAGTCAGACACGCTACCGTTGCGCCACGAGTTCCTGCAAATCTGTGAATTTGCCCTGCAATTCTGTAAGGATTCATGAATTTTATAAAAGCCCTGCAGTCAGACTAGGGATTGTCTGATCTGGAGTCAGACGCGCTACCGGTCCAGCACACCTAGGAATTTGCCCTGCACTTCTGGGAATTTGCTGAGCCAGTTATATGGTCTAACAGTAAGGATTCATGAATTTTATGAAAGACCTGCAGTCAGACTAGGAATTGTTTGACCTCTACATGATTGGTACACACAACCTTCTGATCTGGAGTCAGACGCGCTACCTTTGCGCCACGAGGCCCTGCACTTCGTCTAGCAGTATAAAAGGCTTGCAGACAGATTAGGGATGGTTTGACCTCGACGTGATTTGAACACGCAACCTTCTGATCTGGAGTCAGACGCGCTACCGTTGCGCCACGAGGCCCTGCACTTCAGAGAATTTGCCCTGCAATTCTGAGAATTTGCTGAGCCAGTTATATGGTCTAGCAGTAAGGATTCATGAATTTAATAAAAGACTTGCAGTCAAGATTAGGGATTGTTTGACCTCGACGTGATTTGAACACGCAACCTTCTGATCTGGAGTCAGACGCGCTACCGTTGCGCCACGAGGCCCTGCACTTCTGAGAATTTGCCCTGCATTTCTGAGAATTTGCTGAGCCAGTTATATGTTCTAGCAGTAAGGATTCATGAATTTATTAAAAGACTTGCAGTCAAGATTAGGGATTGTTTGACCTCGACATGATTTGAACACGCAACCTTCTGATCTGGAGTCAGACGCGCTACCGTTGCGCCACGAGGCCCTGCTCTTCTGAGAATTTACCCTGCATTTCTGAGAATTTGCTGAGCCAGTTATATGGTCTAGCAGTAAGGATTCATGAATTTAATGAAAGACCTGCAGTCAGACTAGGAATTGTTTGACCTCAACGTGATTGGTACACATAACCTTCTGTTCAGGAGTCAGACACGCTACCGTTGCGCCACGAGTTCCTGCAAATCTGGAAATTTGCGCTGCAATTCTGTAAGGATTCATGAATTTTATAAAAGCCCTTCAGTCAGACTAGGGATTGTTTGACCTCAACGTGATTGGTACACACAACCCTCTGATCTGGAGTCAGACGCGCTACCTTTGCGCCACGAGGCCCTGCACTTCAGAGAATTTGCCCTGCACTTCTGAGAATTTGCTGAGCCAGTTATATGGTCTAGCAGTAAGGATTCATGAATTTAATAAAAGACTTGCAGTCAAGAATAGGGATTGTTTGACCTCAACGTGATTGGTACACACAACCTTCTGATCTGGAGTCAAATTCTGATCTGGGGTCAACCTTCTGATCTGGAGTCAGACGCGCTACCGGTCCAGCACACCTAGGAATTTGCCCTGCACTTCTGGGAATTTGCTGAGCCAGTTATATGGTCTAACAGTAAGGATTCATGAATTTTATGAAAGACCTGCAGTCAGACTAGGAATTGTTTGACCTCAACGTGATTGGTACACACAACCTTCTGATCTGGAGTCAGACGCGCTACCTTTGTGCCACGAGGCCCTACACTTCGTCTAGCAGTATAACAGGCTTGCAGACAGATTAGAGGTGGTTTGACCTCGACGGGATTTGAACACGCAACCTTCTGATCTGGAGTCAGACGCGCTACCGTTGCGCCACGAGGCCCTGCAATTCTGAGAATTTGCTGAGCCAGTTATATGGTCTAGCAGTAAGGATTCATGAATTTATTAAAAGACTTGCAGTCATGATTAGGGATTGTTTGACCTCAACGTGATTTTTAACACGCAACCTTCTGATCTGGAGTCAGATGCGCTACCGTTGCGCCACGAGGCCCTGCACTTCAGAGAATTTGCCCTGCAATTCTGAGAATTGTTTGACCTCAACGTGATTGGTACACACAACCTTCTGTTCAGGAGTCAGACACGCTACCTAGTCTAACTAAATTGCTGAGCCAGTTATATGGTCTAGCAGTAAGGTTCAATGAATTTATTAAAAGACTTGCAGTCAAGATTAGGGATTGTTTGACCTCGACGTGATTTAAACACACAACCTTCTGATCTGGTGTCAGACGCGCTACCGTTGCGCCACGAGGCCCTGCACGTCTGAGAATTTGCCCTGCAATTCTGAGAATATGCTGAGCCAGTTATATGGTCTAGCAGTAAGGATTCATGAATTTTATAAAAAGCTTGCAGAAAGATTAGGGATGGTTTGACCTCGACGTGATTTGAACACGCAACCTTCTGATCTGGAGTCAGACGCGCTACCGTTGCGCCACGAGGCCATGCACTTCAGAGAATTTGCCCTGCAATTCTGAGAATTTGCTGAGCCAGTTATATGGTCTAACAGTAAGGATTCATGAATTTATTAAAAGACCTGCACTCAGACTAGGAATTGTTTGACCTCAACATTATTGGTACACACAACCTTCTGTTCAGGAGTCAGACACGCTACCGTTGCGCCACGAGTTCCTGCAAATCTGGGAATTTGCCCTGCAATTCTGTAAGGATTCATGAATTTTATAAAAGCCCTGCAGTCAGACTAGGGATTGTCTGATCTGGAGTCAGACGCGCTACGGGTCCAGCACACCTAGGAATTTGCCCTGCACTTCTGGGAATTTGCTGAGCCAGTTATATGGTCTAACAGTAAGGATTCATGAATTTTATAAAAGCCCTGCAGTCAGACTAGGGATTGTCTGATCTGGAGTCAGACGCGCTACCGGTCCAGCACACCTAGGAATTTGCCCTGCACTTCTGGGAATTTGCTGAGCCAGTTATATGGTCTAACAGTAAGGATTCATGAATTTTATGAAAGACCTGCAGTCAGACTAGGAATTGTTTGACCTCTACATGATTGGTACACACAACCTTCTGATCTGGAGTCAGACGCGCTACCTTTGCGCCACGAGGCCCTGCACTTCGTCTAGCAGTATAAAAGGCTTGCAGACAGATTAGGGATGGTTTGACCTCGACGTGATTTGAACACGCAACCTTCTGATCTGGAGTCAGACGCGCTACCGTTGCGCCACGAGGCACTGCACTTCAGAGAATTTGCCCTGCAATTCTGAGAATTTGCTGAGCCAGTTATATGGTCTAGCAGTAAGGATTCATGAATTTAATAAAAGACTTGCAGTCAAGATTAGGGATTGTTTGATTGCAGTAAGGATTCATGAATTTAATAAAAGACTTGCAGTCAAGAATAGGGATTGTTTGACCTCAACGTGATTGGTACACACAACCTTCTGATCTGGAGTCAACTTCTGATCTGGGGTCAACCTTCTGATCTGGAGTCAGACGCGCTACCTTTGTGCCACGAGGCCCTACACTTCGTCTAGCAGTATAACAGGCTTGCAGACAGATTAGAGGTGGTTTGACCTCGACGGGATTTGAACACGCAACCTTCTCATCTGGAGTCAGACGCGCTACCTTTGCGCCACGAGGCCCTGCACTTCGTCTAGCAGTATAAAAGGCTTGCAGACAGATTAGGGATGGTTTGACCTCGACGTGATTTGAACACGCAACCTTATGATCTGGAGTCAGACGCGCTACCGTTGCGCCACGAGGCCCTGCACTTCAGAGAATTTGCCCTGCAATTCTGAGAATTTGCTGAGCCAGTTATATGGTCTAGCAGTAAGGATTCATGAATTTAATAAAAGACTTGCAGTCAAGATTAGGGATTGTTTGATTGCAGTAAGGATTCATGAATTTAATAAAAGACTTGCAGTCAAGAATAGGGATTGTTTGACCTCAACGTGATTGGTACACACAACCTTCTTATCTGGAGTCAACTTCTGATCTGGGGTCAACCTTCTGATCTGGAGTCAGACGCGCTACCTTTGTGCCACGAGGCCCTACACTTCGTCTAGCAGTATAACAGGCTTGCAGACAGATTAGAGGTGGTTTGACCTCGACGGGATTTGAACACGCAACCTTCTGATCTGGAGTCAGACGCGCTACCGTTGCGCCACGAGGCCCTGCACTTCTGAGAATTTGCCCTGCATTTCTGGGAATTTGCTGAGCCAGTTATATGGTCTAACAGTAAGGATTCATGAATTTTATAAAAGCCCTGCAGTCAGACTAGGGATTGTCTGATCTGGAGTCAGACGCGCTACCGGTCCAGCACACCTAGGAATTTGCCCTGCACTTCTGGGAATTTGCTGAGCCAGTTATATGGTCTAACAGTAAGGATTCATGAATTTTATGAAAGACCTGCAGTCAGACTAGGAATTGTTTGACCTCTACATGATTGGTACACACAACCTTCTGATCTGGAGTCAGACGCGCTACCTTTGCGCCACGAGGCCCTGCACTTTGTCTAGCAGTATAAAAGGCTTGCAGACAGATTAGGGATGGTTTGACCTCGACGTGATTTGAACACGCAACCTTCTGATCTGGAGTCAGACGCGCTACCGTTGCGCCACGAGGCCCTGCACTTCAGAGAATTTGCCCTGCAATTCTGAGAATTTGCTGAGCCAGTTATATGGTCTAGCAGTAAGGATTCATGAATTTAATAAAAGACTTGCAGTCAAGATTAGGGATTGTTTGACCTCGACGTGATTTGAACACGCAACCTTCTGATCTGGAGTCAGACGCGCTACCGTTGCGCCACGAGGCCCTGCACTTCTGAGAATTTGCCCTGCATTTCTGAGAATTTGCTGAGCCAGTTATATGGTCTAGCAGTAAGGATTCATGAATTTAATAAAAGACTTGCAGTCAAGATTAGGGATTGTTTGATTGCAGTAAGGATTCATGAATTTAATAAAAGACTTGCAGTCAAGAATAGGGATTGTTTGACCTCAACGTGATTGGTACATTTTATGAAAGACCTGCAGTCAGACTAGGAATTGTTTGACCTCAACGTGATTGGTACACACAACCTTCTGTTCAGGAGTCAGACACGCTACCGTTGCGCCACGAGTTCCTGCAAATCTGTGAATTTGCCCTGCAATTCTGTAAGGATTCATGAATTTTATAAAAGCCCTGCAGTCAGACTAGGGATTGTCTGATCTGGAGTCAGACGCGCTACCGGTCCAGCACACCTAGGAATTTGCCCTGCACTTCTGGGAATTTGCTGAGCCAGTTATATGGTCTAACAGTAAGGATTCATGAATTTTATGAAAGACCTGCAGTCAGACTAGGAATTGTTTGACCTCTACATGATTGGTACACACAACCTTCTGATCTGGAGTCAGACGCGCTACCTTTGCGCCACGAGGCCCTGCACTTCGTCTAGCAGTATAAAAGGCTTGCAGACAGATTAGGGATGGTTTGACCTCGACGTGATTTGAACACGCAACCTTCTGATCTGGAGTCAGACGCGCTACCGTTGCGCCACGAGGCACTGCACTTCAGAGAATTTGCCCTGCAATTCTGAGAATTTGCTGAGCCAGTTATATGGTCTAGCAGTAAGGATTCATGAATTTAATAAAAGACTTGCAGTCAAGATTAGGGATTGTTTGATTGCAGTAAGGATTCATGAATTTAATAAAAGACTTGCAGTCAAGAATAGGGATTGTTTGACCTCAACGTGATTGGTACACACAACCTTCTGATCTGGAGTCAACTTCTGATCTGGGGTCAACCTTCTGATCTGGAGTCAGACGCGCTACCTTTGTGCCACGAGGCCCTACACTTCGTCTAGCAGTATAACAGGCTTGCAGACAGATTAGAGGTGGTTTGACCTCGACGGGATTTGAACACGCAACCTTCTGATCTGGAGTCAGACGCGCTACCGTTGCGCCACGAGGCCCTGCACTTCTGAGAATTTGCCCTGCATTTCTGAGAATTTGCTGAGCCAGTTATATGTTCTAGCAGTAAGGATTCATGAATTTATTAAAAGACTTGCAGTCAAGATTAGGGATTGTTTGACCTCGACATGATTTGAACACGCAACCTTCTGATCTGGAGTCAGACGCGCTACCGTTGCGCCACGAGGCCCTGCACTTCTGAGAATTTGCCCTGCATTTCTGAGAATTTGCTGAGCCAGTTATATGGTCTAGCAGTAAGGATTCATGAATTTTATGAAAGACCTGCAGTCAGACTAGGAATTGTTTGACCTCAACGTGATTGGTATACACAACCTTCTGTTCAGGAGTCAGACACGCTACCGTTGCGCCACGAGTTCCTGCAAATCTGGAAATTTGCCCTGCAATTCTGTAAGGATTCATGAATTTTATAAAAGCCCTTCAGTCAGACTAGGGATTGTTTGACCTCAACGTGATTGGTACACACAACCTTCTGATCTGGAGTCAGACGCGCTACCTTTGCGCCACGAGGCCCTGCACTTCAGAGAATTTGCCCTGCACTTCTGAGAATTTGCTGAGCCAGTTATATGGTCTAGCAGTAAGGATTCATGAATTTAATAAAAGACTTGCAGTCAAGAATAGGGATTGTTTGACCTCAACGTGATTGGTACACACAACCTTCTGATCTGGAGTCAACTTCTGATCTGGGGTCAACCTTCTGATCTGGAGTCAGACGCGCTACCTTTGTGCCACGAGGCCCTACACTTCGTCTAGCAGTATAACAGGCTTGCAGACAGATTAGAGGTGGTTTGACCTCGACGGGATTTGAACACGCAACCTTCTGATCTGGAGTCAGACGCGCTACCGTTGCGCCACGAGGCCCTGCAATTCAGGGAATTTGCCCTGCAATTCTGAGAATTTGCTGAGCCAGTTATATGGTCTAGCAGTAAGGATTCATGAATTTATTAAAAGACTTGCAGTCATGATTAGGGATTGTTTGACCTCAACGTGATTTTTAACACGCAACCTTCTGATCTGGAGTCAGATGCGCTACCGTTGCGCCACGAGGCCCTGCACTTCAGAGAATTTGCCCTGCAATTCTGAGAATTGTTTGACCTCAACGTGATTGGTACACACAACCTTCTGTTCAGGAGTCAGACACGCTACCTAGTCTAACTAAATTGCTGAGCCAGTTATATGGTCTAGCAGTAAGGTTCAATGAATTTATTAAAAGACTTGCAGTCAAGATTAGGGATTGTTTGACCTCGACGTGATTTAAACACGCAACCTTCTGATCTGGTGTCAGACGCGCTACCGTTGCGCCACAAGGCCCTGCACGTCTGAGAATTTGCCCTGCAATTCTGAGAATATGCTGAGCCAGTTATATGGTCTAGCAGTAAGGATTCATGAATTTTATAAAAAGCTTGCAGAAAGATTAGGGATGGTTTGACCTCGACGTGATTTGAACACGCAACCTTCTGATCTGGAGTCAGACGCGCTACCGTTGCGCCACGAGGCCATGCACTTCAGAGAATTTGCCCTGCAATTCTGAGAATTTGCTGAGCCAGTTATATGGTCTAGCAGTAAGGATTCATGAATTTATTAAAAGACCTGCACTCAGACTAGGAATTGTTTGACCTCAACGTTATTGGTACACACAACCTTCTGTTCAGGAGTCAGACACGCTACCGTTGCGCCACGAGTTCCTGCAAATCTGGGAATTTGCCCTGCAATTCTGTAAGGATTCATGAATTTTATAAAAGCCCTGCAGTCAGACTAGGGATTGTCTGATCTGGAGTCAGACGCGCTACGGGTCCAGCACACCTAGGAATTTGCCCTGCACTTCTGGGAATTTGCTGAGCCAGTTATATGGTCTAACAGTAAGGATTCATGAATTTTATAAAAGCCCTGCAGTCAGACTAGGGATTGTCTGATCTGGAGTCAGACGCCCTACGGGTCCAGCACACCTAGGAATTTGCCCTGCACTTCTGGGAATTTGCTGAGCCAGTTATATGGTCTAACAGTAAGGATTCATGAATTTTATGAAAGACCTGCAGTCAGACTAGGAATTGTTTGACCTCTACATGATTGGTACACACAACCTTCTGATCTGGAGTCAGACGCGCTACCTTTGCGCCACGAGGCCCTGCACTTCGTCTAGCAGTATAAAAGGCTTGCAGACAGATTAGGGATGGTTTGACCTCGACGTGATTTGAACACGCAACCTTATGATCTGGAGTCAGACGCGCTACCGTTGCGCCACGAGGCCCTGCACTTCAGAGAATTTGCCCTGCAATTCTGAGAATTTGCTGAGCCAGTTATATGGTCTAGCAGTAAGGATTCATGAATTTAATAAAAGACTTGCAGTCAAGATTAGGGATTGTTTGACCTCGACGTGATTTGAACACGCAACCTTCTGATCTGGAGTCAGACGCGCTACCGTTGCGCCACGAGGCCCTGCACTTCTGAGAATTTGCCCTGCATTTCTGAGAATTTGCTGAGCCAGTTATATGTTCTAGCAGTAAGGATTCATGAATTTATTAAAAGACTTGCAGTCAAGATTAGGGATTGTTTGACCTCGACATGATTTGAACACGCAACCTTCTGATCTGGAGTCAGACGCGCTACCGTTGCGCCACGAGGCCCTGCACTTCTGAGAATTTGCCCTGCATTTCTGAGAATTTGCTGAGCCAGTTATATGGTCTAGCAGTAAGGATTCATGAATTTTATGAAAGACCTGCAGTCAGACTAGGAATTGTTTGACCTCAACGTGATTGGTACACACAACCTTCTGTTCAGGAGTCAGACACGCTACCGTTGCGCCACGAGTTCCTGCAAATCTGTGAATTTGCCCTGCAATTCTGTAAGGATTCATGAATTTTATAAAAGCCCTGCAGTCAGACTAGGGATTGTCTGATCTGGAGTCAGACGCGCTACCGGTCCAGCACACCTAGGAATTTGCCCTGCACTTCTGGGAATTTGCTGAGCCAGTTATATGGTCTAACAGTAAGGATTCATGAATTTTATGAAAGACCTGCAGTCAGACTAGGAATTGTTTGACCTCTACATGATTGGTACACACAACCTTCTGATCTGGAGTCAGACGCGCTACCTTTGCGCCACGAGGCCCTGCACTTCGTCTAGCAGTATAAAAGGCTTGCAGACAGATTAGGGATGGTTTGACCTCGACGTGATTTGAACACGCAACCTTCTGATCTGGAGTCAGACGCGCTACCGTTGCGCCACGAGGCCCTGCACTTCAGAGAATTTGCCCTGCAATTCTGAGAATTTGCTGAGCCAGTTATATGGTCTAGCAGTAAGGATTCATGAATTTAATAAAAGACTTGCAGTCAAGATTAGGGATTGTTTGACCTCGACGTGATTTGAACACGCAACCTTCTGATCTGGAGTCAGACGCGCTACCGTTGCGCCACGAGGCCCTGCACTTCTGAGAATTTGCCCTGCATTTCTGAGAATTTGCTGAGCCAGTTATATGTTCTAGCAGTAAGGATTCATGAATTTATTAAAAGACTTGCAGTCAAGATTAGGGATTGTTTGACCTCGACATGATTTGAACACGCAACCTTCTGATCTGGAGTCAGACGCGCTACCGTTGCGCCACGAGGCCCTGCTCTTCTGAGAATTTACCCTGCATTTCTGAGAATTTGCTGAGCCAGTTATATGGTCTAGCAGTAAGGATTCATGAATTTAATGAAAGACCTGCAGTCAGACTAGGAATTGTTTGACCTCAACGTGATTGGTACACATAACCTTCTGTTCAGGAGTCAGACACGCTACCGTTGCGCCACGAGTTCCTGCAAATCTGGAAATTTGCGCTGCAATTCTGTAAGGATTCATGAATTTTATAAAAGCCCTTCAGTCAGACTAGGGATTGTTTGACCTCAACGTGATTGGTACACACAACCCTCTGATCTGGAGTCAGACGCGCTACCTTTGCGCCACGAGGCCCTGCACTTCAGAGAATTTGCCCTGCACTTCTGAGAATTTGCTGAGCCAGTTATATGGTCTAGCAGTAAGGATTCATGAATTTAATAAAAGACTTGCAGTCAAGAATAGGGATTGTTTGACCTCAACGTGATTGGTACACACAACCTTCTGATCTGGAGTCAAATTCTGATCTGGGGTCAACCTTCTGATCTGGAGTCAGACGCGCTACCGGTCCAGCACACCTAGGAATTTGCCCTGCACTTCTGGGAATTTGCTGAGCCAGTTATATGGTCTAACAGTAAGGATTCATGAATTTTATGAAAGACCTGCAGTCAGACTAGGAATTGTTTGACCTCAACGTGATTGGTACACACAACCTTCTGATCTGGAGTCAGACGCGCTACCTTTGTGCCACGAGGCCCTACACTTCGTCTAGCAGTATAACAGGCTTGCAGACAGATTAGAGGTGGTTTGACCTCGACGGGATTTGAACACGCAACCTTCTGATCTGGAGTCAGACGCGCTACCGTTGCGCCACGAGGCCCTGCAATTCTGAGAATTTGCTGAGCCAGTTATATGGTCTAGCAGTAAGGATTCATGAATTTATTAAAAGACTTGCAGTCATGATTAGGGATTGTTTGACCTCAACGTGATTTTTAACACGCAACCTTCTGATCTGGAGTCAGATGCGCTACCGTTGCGCCACGAGGCCCTGCACTTCAGAGAATTTGCCCTGCAATTCTGAGAATTGTTTGACCTCAACGTGATTGGTACACACAACCTTCTGTTCAGGAGTCAGACACGCTACCTAGTCTAACTAAATTGCTGAGCCAGTTATATGGTCTAGCAGTAAGGTTCAATGAATTTATTAAAAGACTTGCAGTCAAGATTAGGGATTGTTTGACCTCGACGTGATTTAAACACACAACCTTCTGATCTGGTGTCAGACGCGCTACCGTTGCGCCACGAGGCCCTGCACGTCTGAGAATTTGCCCTGCAATTCTGAGAATATGCTGAGCCAGTTATATGGTCTAGCAGTAAGGATTCATGAATTTTATAAAAAGCTTGCAGAAAGATTAGGGATGGTTTGACCTCGACGTGATTTGAACACGCAACCTTCTGATCTGGAGTCAGACGCGCTACCGTTGCGCCACGAGGCCATGCACTTCAGAGAATTTGCCCTGCAATTCTGAGAATTTGCTGAGCCAGTTATATGGTCTAACAGTAAGGATTCATGAATTTATTAAAAGACCTGCACTCAGACTAGGAATTGTTTGACCTCAACATTATTGGTACACACAACCTTCTGTTCAGGAGTCAGACACGCTACCGTTGCGCCACGAGTTCCTGCAAATCTGGGAATTTGCCCTGCAATTCTGTAAGGATTCATGAATTTTATAAAAGCCCTGCAGTCAGACTAGGGATTGTCTGATCTGGAGTCAGACGCGCTACGGGTCCAGCACACCTAGGAATTTGCCCTGCACTTCTGGGAATTTGCTGAGCCAGTTATATGGTCTAACAGTAAGGATTCATGAATTTTATAAAAGCCCTGCAGTCAGACTAGGGATTGTCTGATCTGGAGTCAGACGCGCTACCGGTCCAGCACACCTAGGAATTTGCCCTGCACTTCTGGGAATTTGCTGAGCCAGTTATATGGTCTAACAGTAAGGATTCATGAATTTTATGAAAGACCTGCAGTCAGACTAGGAATTGTTTGACCTCTACATGATTGGTACACACAACCTTCTGATCTGGAGTCAGACGCGCTACCTTTGCGCCACGAGGCCCTGCACTTCGTCTAGCAGTATAAAAGGCTTGCAGACAGATTAGGGATGGTTTGACCTCGACGTGATTTGAACACGCAACCTTCTGATCTGGAGTCAGACGCGCTACCGTTGCGCCACGAGGCACTGCACTTCAGAGAATTTGCCCTGCAATTCTGAGAATTTGCTGAGCCAGTTATATGGTCTAGCAGTAAGGATTCATGAATTTAATAAAAGACTTGCAGTCAAGATTAGGGATTGTTTGATTGCAGTAAGGATTCATGAATTTAATAAAAGACTTGCAGTCAAGAATAGGGATTGTTTGACCTCAACGTGATTGGTACACACAACCTTCTGATCTGGAGTCAACTTCTGATCTGGGGTCAACCTTCTGATCTGGAGTCAGACGCGCTACCTTTGTGCCACGAGGCCCTACACTTCGTCTAGCAGTATAACAGGCTTGCAGACAGATTAGAGGTGGTTTGACCTCGACGGGATTTGAACACGCAACCTTCTCATCTGGAGTCAGACGCGCTACCTTTGCGCCACGAGGCCCTGCACTTCGTCTAGCAGTATAAAAGGCTTGCAGACAGATTAGGGATGGTTTGACCTCGACGTGATTTGAACACGCAACCTTATGATCTGGAGTCAGACGCGCTACCGTTGCGCCACGAGGCCCTGCACTTCAGAGAATTTGCCCTGCAATTCTGAGAATTTGCTGAGCCAGTTATATGGTCTAGCAGTAAGGATTCATGAATTTAATAAAAGACTTGCAGTCAAGATTAGGGATTGTTTGATTGCAGTAAGGATTCATGAATTTAATAAAAGACTTGCAGTCAAGAATAGGGATTGTTTGACCTCAACGTGATTGGTACACACAACCTTCTTATCTGGAGTCAACTTCTGATCTGGGGTCAACCTTCTGATCTGGAGTCAGACGCGCTACCTTTGTGCCACGAGGCCCTACACTTCGTCTAGCAGTATAACAGGCTTGCAGACAGATTAGAGGTGGTTTGACCTCGACGGGATTTGAACACGCAACCTTCTGATCTGGAGTCAGACGCGCTACCGTTGCGCCACGAGGCCCTGCACTTCTGAGAATTTGCCCTGCATTTCTGGGAATTTGCTGAGCCAGTTATATGGTCTAACAGTAAGGATTCATGAATTTTATAAAAGCCCTGCAGTCAGACTAGGGATTGTCTGATCTGGAGTCAGACGCGCTACCGGTCCAGCACACCTAGGAATTTGCCCTGCACTTCTGGGAATTTGCTGAGCCAGTTATATGGTCTAACAGTAAGGATTCATGAATTTTATGAAAGACCTGCAGTCAGACTAGGAATTGTTTGACCTCTACATGATTGGTACACACAACCTTCTGATCTGGAGTCAGACGCGCTACCTTTGCGCCACGAGGCCCTGCACTTTGTCTAGCAGTATAAAAGGCTTGCAGACAGATTAGGGATGGTTTGACCTCGACGTGATTTGAACACGCAACCTTCTGATCTGGAGTCAGACGCGCTACCGTTGCGCCACGAGGCCCTGCACTTCAGAGAATTTGCCCTGCAATTCTGAGAATTTGCTGAGCCAGTTATATGGTCTAGCAGTAAGGATTCATGAATTTAATAAAAGACTTGCAGTCAAGATTAGGGATTGTTTGACCTCGACGTGATTTGAACACGCAACCTTCTGATCTGGAGTCAGACGCGCTACCGTTGCGCCACGAGGCCCTGCACTTCTGAGAATTTGCCCTGCATTTCTGAGAATTTGCTGAGCCAGTTATATGGTCTAGCAGTAAGGATTCATGAATTTAATAAAAGACTTGCAGTCAAGATTAGGGATTGTTTGATTGCAGTAAGGATTCATGAATTTAATAAAAGACTTGCAGTCAAGAATAGGGATTGTTTGACCTCAACGTGATTGGTACATTTTATGAAAGACCTGCAGTCAGACTAGGAATTGTTTGACCTCAACGTGATTGGTACACACAACCTTCTGTTCAGGAGTCAGACACGCTACCGTTGCGCCACGAGTTCCTGCAAATCTGTGAATTTGCCCTGCAATTCTGTAAGGATTCATGAATTTTATAAAAGCCCTGCAGTCAGACTAGGGATTGTCTGATCTGGAGTCAGACGCGCTACCGGTCCAGCACACCTAGGAATTTGCCCTGCACTTCTGGGAATTTGCTGAGCCAGTTATATGGTCTAACAGTAAGGATTCATGAATTTTATGAAAGACCTGCAGTCAGACTAGGAATTGTTTGACCTCTACATGATTGGTACACACAACCTTCTGATCTGGAGTCAGACGCGCTACCTTTGCGCCACGAGGCCCTGCACTTCGTCTAGCAGTATAAAAGGCTTGCAGACAGATTAGGGATGGTTTGACCTCGACGTGATTTGAACACGCAACCTTCTGATCTGGAGTCAGACGCGCTACCGTTGCGCCACGAGGCACTGCACTTCAGAGAATTTGCCCTGCAATTCTGAGAATTTGCTGAGCCAGTTATATGGTCTAGCAGTAAGGATTCATGAATTTAATAAAAGACTTGCAGTCAAGATTAGGGATTGTTTGATTGCAGTAAGGATTCATGAATTTAATAAAAGACTTGCAGTCAAGAATAGGGATTGTTTGACCTCAACGTGATTGGTACACACAACCTTCTGATCTGGAGTCAACTTCTGATCTGGGGTCAACCTTCTGATCTGGAGTCAGACGCGCTACCTTTGTGCCACGAGGCCCTACACTTCGTCTAGCAGTATAACAGGCTTGCAGACAGATTAGAGGTGGTTTGACCTCGACGGGATTTGAACACGCAACCTTCTGATCTGGAGTCAGACGCGCTACCGTTGCGCCACGAGGCCCTGCACTTCTGAGAATTTGCCCTGCATTTCTGAGAATTTGCTGAGCCAGTTATATGTTCTAGCAGTAAGGATTCATGAATTTATTAAAAGACTTGCAGTCAAGATTAGGGATTGTTTGACCTCGACATGATTTGAACACGCAACCTTCTGATCTGGAGTCAGACGCGCTACCGTTGCGCCACGAGGCCCTGCACTTCTGAGAATTTGCCCTGCATTTCTGAGAATTTGCTGAGCCAGTTATATGGTCTAGCAGTAAGGATTCATGAATTTTATGAAAGACCTGCAGTCAGACTAGGAATTGTTTGACCTCAACGTGATTGGTATACACAACCTTCTGTTCAGGAGTCAGACACGCTACCGTTGCGCCACGAGTTCCTGCAAATCTGGAAATTTGCCCTGCAATTCTGTAAGGATTCATGAATTTTATAAAAGCCCTTCAGTCAGACTAGGGATTGTTTGACCTCAACGTGATTGGTACACACAACCTTCTGATCTGGAGTCAGACGCGCTACCTTTGCGCCACGAGGCCCTGCACTTCAGAGAATTTGCCCTGCACTTCTGAGAATTTGCTGAGCCAGTTATATGGTCTAGCAGTAAGGATTCATGAATTTAATAAAAGACTTGCAGTCAAGAATAGGGATTGTTTGACCTCAACGTGATTGGTACACACAACCTTCTGATCTGGAGTCAACTTCTGATCTGGGGTCAACCTTCTGATCTGGAGTCAGACGCGCTACCTTTGTGCCACGAGGCCCTACACTTCGTCTAGCAGTATAACAGGCTTGCAGACAGATTAGAGGTGGTTTGACCTCGACGGGATTTGAACACGCAACCTTCTGATCTGGAGTCAGACGCGCTACCGTTGCGCCACGAGGCCCTGCAATTCAGGGAATTTGCCCTGCAATTCTGAGAATTTGCTGAGCCAGTTATATGGTCTAGCAGTAAGGATTCATGAATTTATTAAAAGACTTGCAGTCATGATTAGGGATTGTTTGACCTCAACGTGATTTTTAACACGCAACCTTCTGATCTGGAGTCAGATGCGCTACCGTTGCGCCACGAGGCCCTGCACTTCAGAGAATTTGCCCTGCAATTCTGAGAATTGTTTGACCTCAACGTGATTGGTACACACAACCTTCTGTTCAGGAGTCAGACACGCTACCTAGTCTAACTAAATTGCTGAGCCAGTTATATGGTCTAGCAGTAAGGTTCAATGAATTTATTAAAAGACTTGCAGTCAAGATTAGGGATTGTTTGACCTCGACGTGATTTAAACACGCAACCTTCTGATCTGGTGTCAGACGCGCTACCGTTGCGCCACAAGGCCCTGCACGTCTGAGAATTTGCCCTGCAATTCTGAGAATATGCTGAGCCAGTTATATGGTCTAGCAGTAAGGATTCATGAATTTTATAAAAAGCTTGCAGAAAGATTAGGGATGGTTTGACCTCGACGTGATTTGAACACGCAACCTTCTGATCTGGAGTCAGACGCGCTACCGTTGCGCCACGAGGCCATGCACTTCAGAGAATTTGCCCTGCAATTCTGAGAATTTGCTGAGCCAGTTATATGGTCTAGCAGTAAGGATTCATGAATTTATTAAAAGACCTGCACTCAGACTAGGAATTGTTTGACCTCAACGTTATTGGTACACACAACCTTCTGTTCAGGAGTCAGACACGCTACCGTTGCGCCACGAGTTCCTGCAAATCTGGGAATTTGCCCTGCAATTCTGTAAGGATTCATGAATTTTATAAAAGCCCTGCAGTCAGACTAGGGATTGTCTGATCTGGAGTCAGACGCGCTACGGGTCCAGCACACCTAGGAATTTGCCCTGCACTTCTGGGAATTTGCTGAGCCAGTTATATGGTCTAACAGTAAGGATTCATGAATTTTATAAAAGCCCTGCAGTCAGACTAGGGATTGTCTGATCTGGAGTCAGACGCCCTACGGGTCCAGCACACCTAGGAATTTGCCCTGCACTTCTGGGAATTTGCTGAGCCAGTTATATGGTCTAACAGTAAGGATTCATGAATTTTATGAAAGACCTGCAGTCAGACTAGGAATTGTTTGACCTCTACATGATTGGTACACACAACCTTCTGATCTGGAGTCAGACGCGCTACCTTTGCGCCACGAGGCCCTGCACTTCGTCTAGCAGTATAAAAGGCTTGCAGACAGATTAGGGATGGTTTGACCTCGACGTGATTTGAACACGCAACCTTATGATCTGGAGTCAGACGCGCTACCGTTGCGCCACGAGGCCCTGCACTTCAGAGAATTTGCCCTGCAATTCTGAGAATTTGCTGAGCCAGTTATATGGTCTAGCAGTAAGGATTCATGAATTTAATAAAAGACTTGCAGTCAAGATTAGGGATTGTTTGACCTCGACGTGATTTGAACACGCAACCTTCTGATCTGGAGTCAGACGCGCTACCGTTGCGCCACGAGGCCCTGCACTTCTGAGAATTTGCCCTGCATTTCTGAGAATTTGCTGAGCCAGTTATATGTTCTAGCAGTAAGGATTCATGAATTTATTAAAAGACTTGCAGTCAAGATTAGGGATTGTTTGACCTCGACATGATTTGAACACGCAACCTTCTGATCTGGAGTCAGACGCGCTACCGTTGCGCCACGAGGCCCTGCACTTCTGAGAATTTGCCCTGCATTTCTGAGAATTTGCTGAGCCAGTTATATGGTCTAGCAGTAAGGATTCATGAATTTTATGAAAGACCTGCAGTCAGACTAGGAATTGTTTGACCTCAACGTGATTGGTACACACAACCTTCTGTTCAGGAGTCAGACACGCTACCGTTGCGCCACGAGTTCCTGCAAATCTGTGAATTTGCCCTGCAATTCTGTAAGGATTCATGAATTTTATAAAAGCCCTGCAGTCAGACTAGGGATTGTCTGATCTGGAGTCAGACGCGCTACCGGTCCAGCACACCTAGGAATTTGCCCTGCACTTCTGGGAATTTGCTGAGCCAGTTATATGGTCTAACAGTAAGGATTCATGAATTTTATGAAAGACCTGCAGTCAGACTAGGAATTGTTTGACCTCTACATGATTGGTACACACAACCTTCTGATCTGGAGTCAGACGCGCTACCTTTGCGCCACGAGGCCCTGCACTTCGTCTAGCAGTATAAAAGGCTTGCAGACAGATTAGGGATGGTTTGACCTCGACGTGATTTGAACACGCAACCTTCTGATCTGGAGTCAGACGCGCTACCGTTGCGCCACGAGGCCCTGCACTTCAGAGAATTTGCCCTGCAATTCTGAGAATTTGCTGAGCCAGTTATATGGTCTAGCAGTAAGGATTCATGAATTTAATAAAAGACTTGCAGTCAAGATTAGGGATTGTTTGACCTCGACGTGATTTGAACACGCAACCTTCTGATCTGGAGTCAGACGCGCTACCGTTGCGCCACGAGGCCCTGCACTTCTGAGAATTTGCCCTGCATTTCTGAGAATTTGCTGAGCCAGTTATATGTTCTAGCAGTAAGGATTCATGAATTTATTAAAAGACTTGCAGTCAAGATTAGGGATTGTTTGACCTCGACATGATTTGAACACGCAACCTTCTGATCTGGAGTCAGACGCGCTACCGTTGCGCCACGAGGCCCTGCTCTTCTGAGAATTTACCCTGCATTTCTGAGAATTTGCTGAGCCAGTTATATGGTCTAGCAGTAAGGATTCATGAATTTAATGAAAGACCTGCAGTCAGACTAGGAATTGTTTGACCTCAACGTGATTGGTACACATAACCTTCTGTTCAGGAGTCAGACACGCTACCGTTGCGCCACGAGTTCCTGCAAATCTGGAAATTTGCGCTGCAATTCTGTAAGGATTCATGAATTTTATAAAAGCCCTTCAGTCAGACTAGGGATTGTTTGACCTCAACGTGATTGGTACACACAACCCTCTGATCTGGAGTCAGACGCGCTACCTTTGCGCCACGAGGCCCTGCACTTCAGAGAATTTGCCCTGCACTTCTGAGAATTTGCTGAGCCAGTTATATGGTCTAGCAGTAAGGATTCATGAATTTAATAAAAGACTTGCAGTCAAGAATAGGGATTGTTTGACCTCAACGTGATTGGTACACACAACCTTCTGATCTGGAGTCAAATTCTGATCTGGGGTCAACCTTCTGATCTGGAGTCAGACGCGCTACCGGTCCAGCACACCTAGGAATTTGCCCTGCACTTCTGGGAATTTGCTGAGCCAGTTATATGGTCTAACAGTAAGGATTCATGAATTTTATGAAAGACCTGCAGTCAGACTAGGAATTGTTTGACCTCAACGTGATTGGTACACACAACCTTCTGATCTGGAGTCAGACGCGCTACCTTTGTGCCACGAGGCCCTACACTTCGTCTAGCAGTATAACAGGCTTGCAGACAGATTAGAGGTGGTTTGACCTCGACGGGATTTGAACACGCAACCTTCTGATCTGGAGTCAGACGAGCTACCGTTGCGCCACGAGGCCCTGCAATTCTGAGAATTTGCTGAGCCAGTTATATGGTCTAGCAGTAAGGATTCATGAATTTATTAAAAGACTTGCAGTCATGATTAGGGATTGTTTGACCTCAACGTGATTTTTAACACGCAACCTTCTGATCTGGAGTCAGATGCGCTACCGTTGCGCCACGAGGCCCTGCACTTCAGAGAATTTGCCCTGCAATTCTGAGAATTGTTTGACCTCAACGTGATTGGTACACACAACCTTCTGTTCAGGAGTCAGACACGCTACCTAGTCTAACTAAATTGCTGAGCCAGTTATATGGTCTAGCAGTAAGGTTCAATGAATTTATTAAAAGACTTGCAGTCAAGATTAGGGATTGTTTGACCTCGACGTGATTTAAACACACAACCTTCTGATCTGGTGTCAGACGCGCTACCGTTGCGCCACGAGGCCCTGCACGTCTGAGAATTTGCCCTGCAATTCTGAGAATATGCTGAGCCAGTTATATGGTCTAGCAGTAAGGATTCATGAATTTTATAAAAAGCTTGCAGAAAGATTAGGGATGGTTTGACCTCGACGTGATTTGAACACGCAACCTTCTGATCTGGAGTCAGACGCGCTACCGTTGCGCCACGAGGCCATGCACTTCAGAGAATTTGCCCTGCAATTCTGAGAATTTGCTGAGCCAGTTATATGGTCTAACAGTAAGGATTCATGAATTTATTAAAAGACCTGCACTCAGACTAGGAATTGTTTGACCTCAACATTATTGGTACACACAACCTTCTGTTCAGGAGTCAGACACGCTACCGTTGCGCCACGAGTTCCTGCAAATCTGGGAATTTGCCCTGCAATTCTGTAAGGATTCATGAATTTTATAAAAGCCCTGCAGTCAGACTAGGGATTGTCTGATCTGGAGTCAGACGCGCTACGGGTCCAGCACACCTAGGAATTTGCCCTGCACTTCTGGGAATTTGCTGAGCCAGTTATATGGTCTAACAGTAAGGATTCATGAATTTTATAAAAGCCCTGCAGTCAGACTAGGGATTGTCTGATCTGGAGTCAGACGCGCTACCGGTCCAGCACACCTAGGAATTTGCCCTGCACTTCTGGGAATTTGCTGAGCCAGTTATATGGTCTAACAGTAAGGATTCATGAATTTTATGAAAGACCTGCAGTCAGACTAGGAATTGTTTGACCTCTACATGATTGGTACACACAACCTTCTGATCTGGAGTCAGACGCGCTACCTTTGCGCCACGAGGCCCTGCACTTCGTCTAGCAGTATAAAAGGCTTGCAGACAGATTAGGGATGGTTTGACCTCGACGTGATTTGAACACGCAACCTTCTGATCTGGAGTCAGACGCGCTACCGTTGCGCCACGAGGCACTGCACTTCAGAGAATTTGCCCTGCAATTCTGAGAATTTGCTGAGCCAGTTATATGGTCTAGCAGTAAGGATTCATGAATTTAATAAAAGACTTGCAGTCAAGATTAGGGATTGTTTGATTGCAGTAAGGATTCATGAATTTAATAAAAGACTTGCAGTCAAGAATAGGGATTGTTTGACCTCAACGTGATTGGTACACACAACCTTCTTATCTGGAGTCAACTTCTGATCTGGGGTCAACCTTCTGATCTGGAGTCAGACGCGCTACCTTTGTGCCACGAGGCCCTACACTTCGTCTAGCAGTATAACAGGCTTGCAGACAGATTAGAGGTGGTTTGACCTCGACGTGATTTGAACACGCAACCTTCTGATCTGGAGTCAGACGCGCTACCGTTGCGCCACGAGGCCCTGCACTTCTGAGAATTTGCCCTGCATTTCTGAGAATTTGCTGAGCCAGTTATATGTTCTAGCAGTAAGGATTCATGAATTTATTAAAAGACTTGCAGTCAAGATTAGGGATTGTTTGACCTCGACATGATTTGAACACGCAACCTTCTGATCTGGAGTCAGACGCGCTACCGTTGCGCCACGAGGCCCTGCTCTTCTGAGAATTTACCCTGCATTTCTGAGAATTTGCTGAGCCAGTTATATGGTCTAGCAGTAAGGATTCATGAATTTTATGAAAGACCTGCAGTCAGACTAGGAATTGTTTGACCTCAACGTGATTGGTACACACAACCTTCTGTTCAGGAGTCAGACACGCTACCGTTGCGCCACGAGTTCCTGCAAATCTGGAAATTTGCCCTGCAATTCTGTAAGGATTCATGAATTTTATAAAAGCCCTTCAGTCAGACTAGGGATTGTTTGACCTCAACGTGATTGGTACACACAACCCTCTGATCTGGAGTCAGACGCGCTACCTTTGCGCCACGAGGCCCTGCACTTCAGAGAATTTGCCCTGCACTTCTGAGAATTTGCTGAGCCAGTTATATGGTCTAGCAGTAAGGATTCATGAATTTAATAAAAGACTTGCAGTCAAGAATAGGGATTGTTTGACCTCAACGTGATTGGTACACACAACCTTCTGATCTGGAGTCAACTTCTGATCTGTGAGTCAGGGGGTCAACCTTCTGATCTGGAGTCAGACGCGCTACCGGTCCAGCACACCTAGGAATTTGCCCTGCACTTCTGGGAATTTGCTGAGCCAGTTATATGGTCTAACAGTAAGGATTCATGAATTTTATGAAAGACCTGCAGTCAGACTAGGAATTGTTTGACCTCAACGTGATTGGTACACACAACCTTCTGATCTGGAGTCAGACGCGCTACCTTTGTACCACGAGGCCCTACACTTCGTCTAGCAGTATAACAGGCTTGCAGACAGATTAGAGGTGGTTTGACCTCGACGGGATTTGAACACGCAACCTTCTGATCTGGAGTCAGACGCGCTACCGTTGCGCCACGAGGCCCTGCAATTCAGGGAATTTGCCCTGCAATTCTGAGAATTTGCTGAGCCAGTTATATGGTCTAGCAGTAAGGATTCATGAATTTATTAAAAGACTTGCAGTCATGATTAGGGATTGTTTGACCTCAACGTGATTTTTAACACGCAACCTTCTGATCTGGAGTCAGATGCGCTACCGTTGCGCCACGAGGCCCTGCACTTCAGAGAATTTGCCCTGCAATTCTGAGAATTGTTTGACCTCGACATGATTTGAACACGCAACCTTCTGATCTGGAGTCAGACGCGCTACCGTTGCGCCACGAGGCCCTGCTCTTCTGAGAATTTACCCTGCATTTCTGAGAATTTGCTGAGCCAGTTATATGGTCTAGCAGTAAGGATTCATGAATTTTATGAAAGACCTGCAGTCAGACTAGGAATTGTTTGACCTCAACGTGATTGGTACACACAACCTTCTGTTCAGGAGTCAGACACGCTACCGTTGCGCCACGAGTTCCTGCAAATCTGGAAATTTGCCCTGCAATTCTGTAAGGATTCATGAATTTTATAAAAGCCCTTCAGTCAGACTAGGGATTGTTTGACCTCAACGTGATTGGTACACACAACCCTCTGATCTGGAGTCAGACGCGCTACCTTTGCGCCACGAGGCCCTGCACTTCAGAGAATTTGCCCTGCACTTCTGAGAATTTGCTGAGCCAGTTATATGGTCTAGCAGTAAGGATTCATGAATTTAATAAAAGACTTGCAGTCAAGAATAGGGATTGTTTGACCTCAACGTGATTGGTACACACAACCTTCTGATCTGGAGTCAACTTCTGATCTGTGAGTCAGGGGGTCAACCTTCTGATCTGGAGTCAGACGCGCTACCGGTCCAGCACACCTAGGAATTTGCCCTGCACTTCTGGGAATTTGCTGAGCCAGTTATATGGTCTAACAGTAAGGATTCATGAATTTTATGAAAGACCTGCAGTCAGACTAGGAATTGTTTGACCTCAACGTGATTGGTACACACAACCTTCTGATCTGGAGTCAGACGCGCTACCTTTGTACCACGAGGCCCTACACTTCGTCTAGCAGTATAACAGGCTTGCAGACAGATTAGAGGTGGTTTGACCTCAACGGGATTTGAACACGCAACCTTCTGATCTGGAGTCAGACGCGCTACCGTTGCGCCACGAGGCCCTGCAATTCAGGGAATTTGCCCTGCAATTCTGAGAATTTGCTGAGCCAGTTATATGGTCTAGCAGTAAGGATTCATGAATTTATTAAAAGACTTGCAGTCATGATTAGGGATTGTTTGACCTCAACGTGATTTTTAACACGCAACCTTCTGATCTGGAGTCAGATGCGCTACCGTTGCGCCACGAGGCCCTGCACTTCAGAGAATTTGCCCTGCAATTCTGAGAATTGTTTGACCTCGACATGATTTGAACACGCAACCTTCTGATCTGGAGTCAGACGCGCTACCGTTGCGCCACGAGGCCCTGCTCTTCTGAGAATTTACCCTGCATTTCTGAGAATTTGCTGAGCCAGTTATATGGTCTAGCAGTAAGGATTCATGAATTTAATGAAAGACCTGCAGTCAGACTAGGAATTGTTTGACCTCAACGTGATTGGTACACATAACCTTCTGTTCAGGAGTCAGACACGCTACCGTTGCGCCACGAGTTCCTGCAAATCTGAAAATTTGCGCTGCAATTCTGTAAGGATTCATGAATTTTATAAAAGCCCTTCAGTCAGACTAGGGATTGTTTGACCTCAACGTGATTGGTACACACAACCCTCTGATCTGGAGTCAGACGCGCTACCTTTGCGCCACGAGGCCCTGCACTTCAGAGAATTTGCCCTGCACTTCTGAGAATTTGCTGAGCCAGTTATATGGTCTAGCAGTAAGGATTCATGAATTTAATAAAAGACTTGCAGTCAAGAATAGGGATTGTTTGACCTCAACGTGATTGGTACACACAACCTTCTGATCTGGAGTCAAATTCTGATCTGGGGTCAACCTTCTGATCTGGAGTCAGACGCGCTACCGGTCCAGCACACCTAGGAATTTGCCCTGCACTTCTGGGAATTTGCTGAGCCAGTTATATGGTCTAACAGTAAGGATTCATGAATTTTATGAAAGACCTGCAGTCAGACTAGGAATTGTTTGACCTCAACGTGATTGGTACACACAACCTTCTGATCTGGAGTCAGACGCGCTACCTTTGTGCCACGAGGCCCTACACTTCGTCTAGCAGTATAACAGGCTTGCAGACAGATTAGAGGTGGTTTGACCTCGACGGGATTTGAACACGCAACCTTCTGATCTGGAGTCAGACGCGCTACCGTTGCGCCACGAGGCCCTGCAATTCTGAGAATTTGCTGAGCCAGTTATATGGTCTAGCAGTAAGGATTCATGAATTTATTAAAAGACTTGCAGTCATGATTAGGGATTGTTTGACCTCAACGTGATTTTTAACACGCAACCTTCTGATCTGGAGTCAGATGCGCTACCGTTGCGCCACGAGGCCCTGCACTTCAGAGAATTTGCCCTGCAATTCTGAGAATTGTTTGACCTCAACGTGATTGGTACACACAACCTTCTGTTCAGGAGTCAGACACGCTACCTAGTCTAACTAAATTGCTGAGCCAGTTATATGGTCTAGCAGTAAGGTTCAATGAATTTATTAAAAGACTTGCAGTCAAGATTAGGGATTGTTTGACCTCGACGTGATTTAAACACACAACCTTCTGATCTGGTGTCAGACGCGCTACCGTTGCGCCACGAGGCCCTGCACGTCTGAGAATTTGCCCTGCAATTCTGAGAATATGCTGAGCCAGTTATATGGTCTAGCAGTAAGGATTCATGAATTTTATAAAAAGCTTGCAGAAAGATTAGGGATGGTTTGACCTCGACGTGATTTGAACACGCAACCTTCTGATCTGGAGTCAGACGCGCTACCGTTGCGCCACGAGGCCATGCACTTCAGAGAATTTGCCCTGCAATTCTGAGAATTTGCTGAGCCAGTTATATGGTCTAACAGTAAGGATTCATGAATTTATTAAAAGACCTGCACTCAGACTAGGAATTGTTTGACCTCAACATTATTGGTACACACAACCTTCTGTTCAGGAGTCAGACACGCTACCGTTGCGCCACGAGTTCCTGCAAATCTGGGAATTTGCCCTGCAATTCTGTAAGGATTCATGAATTTTATAAAAGCCCTGCAGTCAGACTAGGGATTGTCTGATCTGGAGTCAGACGCGCTACGGGTCCAGCACACCTAGGAATTTGCCCTGCACTTCTGGGAATTTGCTGAGCCAGTTATATGGTCTAACAGTAAGGATTCATGAATTTTATAAAAGCCCTGCAGTCAGACTAGGGATTGTCTGATCTGGAGTCAGACGCGCTACCGGTCCAGCACACCTAGGAATTTGCCCTGCACTTCTGGGAATTTGCTGAGCCAGTTATATGGTCTAACAGTAAGGATTCATGAATTTTATGAAAGACCTGCAGTCAGACTAGGAATTGTTTGACCTCTACATGATTGGTACACACAACCTTCTGATCTGGAGTCAGACGCGCTACCTTTGCGCCACGAGGCCCTGCACTTCGTCTAGCAGTATAAAAGGCTTGCAGACAGATTAGGGATGGTTTGACCTCGACGTGATTTGAACACGCAACCTTCTGATCTGGAGTCAGACGCGCTACCGTTGCGCCACGAGGCACTGCACTTCAGAGAATTTGCCCTGCAATTCTGAGAATTTGCTGAGCCAGTTATATGGTCTAGCAGTAAGGATTCATGAATTTAATAAAAGACTTGCAGTCAAGATTAGGGATTGTTTGATTGCAGTAAGGATTCATGAATTTAATAAAAGACTTGCAGTCAAGAATAGGGATTGTTTGACCTCAACGTGATTGGTACACACAACCTTCTTATCTGGAGTCAACTTCTGATCTGGGGTCAACCTTCTGATCTGGAGTCAGACGCGCTACCTTTGTGCCACGAGGCCCTACACTTCGTCTAGCAGTATAACAGGCTTGCAGACAGATTCGACGGGATTTGAACACGCAACCTTCTGATCTGGAGTCAGACGCGCTACCGTTGCGCCACGAGGCCCTGCACTTCTGAGAATTTGCCCTGCATTTCTGAGAATTTGCTGAGCCAGTTATATGTTCTAGCAGTAAGGATTCATGAATTTATTAAAAGACTTGCAGTCAAGATTAGGGATTGTTTGACCTCGACATGATTTGAACACGCAACCTTCTGATCTGGAGTCAGACGCGCTACCGTTGCGCCACGAGGCCCTGCACTTCTGAGAATTTGCCCTGCATTTCTGAGAATTTGCTGAGCCAGTTATATGGTCTAGCAGTAAGGATTCATGAATTTTATGAAAGACCTGCAGTCAGACTAGGAATTGTTTGACCTCAACGTGATTGGTATACACAACCTTCTGTTCAGGAGTCAGACACGCTACCGTTGCGCCACGAGTTCCTGCAAATCTGGAAATTTGCCCTGCAATTCTGTAAGGATTCATGAATTTTATAAAAGCCCTTCAGTCAGACTAGGGATTGTTTGACCTCAACGTGATTGGTACACACAACCTTCTGATCTGGAGTCAGACGCGCTACCTTTGCGCCACGAGGCCCTGCACTTCAGAGAATTTGCCCTGCACTTCTGAGAATTTGCTGAGCCAGTTATATGGTCTAGCAGTAAGGATTCATGAATTTAATAAAAGACTTGCAGTCAAGAATAGGGATTGTTTGACCTCAACGTGATTGGTACACACAACCTTCTGATCTGGAGTCAACTTCTGATCTGGGGTCAACCTTCTGATCTGGAGTCAGACGCGCTACCTTTGTGCCACGAGGCCCTACACTTCGTCTAGCAGTATAACAGGCTTGCAGACAGATTAGAGGTGGTTTGACCTCGACGGGATTTGAACACGCAACCTTCTGATCTGGAGTCAGACGCGCTACCGTTGCGCCACGAGGCCTTGCAATTCAGGGAATTTGCCCTGCAATTCTGAGAATTTGCTGAGCCAGTTATATGGTCTAGCAGTAAGGATTCATGAATTTATTAAAAGACTTGCAGTCATGATTAGGGATTGTTTGACCTCAACGTGATTTTTAACACGCAACCTTCTGATCTGGAGTCAGATGCGCTACCGTTGCGCCACGAGGCCCTGCACTTCAGAGAATTTGCCCTGCAATTCTGAGAATTGTTTGACCTCAACGTGATTGGTACACACAACCTTCTGTTCAGGAGTCAGACACGCTACCTAGTCTAACTAAATTGCTGAGCCAGTTATATGGTCTAGCAGTAAGGTTCAATGAATTTATTAAAAGACTTGCAGTCAAGATTAGGGATTGTTTGACCTCGACGTGATTTAAACACGCAACCTTCTGATCTGGTGTCAGACGCGCTACCGTTGCGCCACGAGGCCCTGCACGTCTGAGAATTTGCCCTGCAATTCTGAGAATATGCTGAGCCAGTTATATGGTCTAGCAGTAAGGATTCATGAATTTTATAAAAAGCTTGCAGAAAGATTAGGGATGGTTTGACCTCGACGTGATTTGAACACGCAACCTTCTGATCTGGAGTCAGACGCGCTACCGTTTGTTTGACCTCGACGTGATTTGAACACGCAACCTTCTGATCTGGAGTCAGACGCGCTACCGTTGCGCCACGAGGCCCTGCACTTCTGAGAATTTGCCCTGCATTTCTGAGAATTTGCTGAGCCAGTTATATGTTCTAGCAGTAAGGATTCATGAATTTATTAAAAGACTTGCAGTCAAGATTAGGGATTGTTTGACCTCGACATGATTTGAACACGCAACCTTCTGATCTGGAGTCAGACGCGCTACCGTTGCGCCACGAGGCCCTGCACTTCTGAGAATTTGCCCTGCATTTCTGAGAATTTGCTGAGCCAGTTATATGGTCTAGCAGTAAGGATTCATGAATTTTATGAAAGACCTGCAGTCAGACTAGGAATTGTTTGACCTCAACGTGATTGGTACACACAACCTTCTGTTCAGGAGTCAGACACGCTACCGTTGCGCCACGAGTTCCTGCAAATCTGTGAATTTGCCCTGCAATTCTGTAAGGATTCATGAATTTTATAAAAGCCCTGCAGTCAGACTAGGGATTGTCTGATCTGGAGTCAGACGCGCTACCGGTCCAGCACACCTAGGAATTTGCCCTGCACTTCTGGGAATTTGCTGAGCCAGTTATATGGTCTAACAGTAAGGATTCATGAATTTTATGAAAGACCTGCAGTCAGACTAGGAATTGTTTGACCTCTACATGATTGGTACACACAACCTTCTGATCTGGAGTCAGACGCGCTACCTTTGCGCCACGAGGCCCTGCACTTCGTCTAGCAGTATAAAAGGCTTGCAGACAGATTAGGGATGGTTTGACCTCGACGTGATTTGAACACGCAACCTTCTGATCTGGAGTCAGACGCGCTACCGTTGCGCCACGAGGCCCTGCACTTCAGAGACTTTGCCCTGCAATTCTGAGAATTTGCTGAGCCAGTTATATGGTCTAGCAGTAAGGATTCATGAATTTAATAAAAGACTTGCAGTCAAGATTAGGGATTGTTTGACCTCGACGTGATTTGAACACGCAACCTTCTGATCTGGAGTCAGACGCGCTACCGTTGCGCCACGAGGCCCTGCACTTCTGAGAATTTGCCCTGCATTTCTGAGAATTTGCTGAGCCAGTTATATGTTCTAGCAGTAAGGATTCATGAATTTATTAAAAGACTTGCAGTCAAGATTAGGGATTGTTTGACCTCGACATGATTTGAACACGCAACCTTCTGATCTGGAGTCAGACGCGCTACCGTTGCGCCACGAGGCCCTGCTCTTCTGAGAATTTACCCTGCATTTCTGAGAATTTGCTGAGCCAGTTATATGGTCTAGCAGTAAGGATTCATGAATTTTATGAAAGACCTGCAGTCAGACTAGGAATTGTTTGACCTCAACGTGATTGGTACACACAACCTTCTGTTCAGGAGTCAGACACGCTACCGTTGCGCCACGAGTTCCTGCAAATCTGGAAATTTGCCCTGCAATTCTGTAAGGATTCATGAATTTTATAAAAGCCCTTCAGTCAGACTAGGGATTGTTTGACCTCAACGTGATTGGTACACACAACCCTCTGATCTGGAGTCAGACGCGCTACCTTTGCGCCACGAGGCCCTGCACTTCAGAGAATTTGCCCTGCACTTCTGAGAATTTGCTGAGCCAGTTATATGGTCTAGCAGTAAGGATTCATGAATTTAATAAAAGACTTGCAGTCAAGAATAGGGATTGTTTGACCTCAACGTGATTGGTACACACAACCTTCTGATCTGGAGTCAACTTCTGATCTGTGAGTCAGGGGGTCAACCTTCTGATCTGGAGTCAGACGCGCTACCGGTCCAGCACACCTAGGAATTTGCCCTGCACTTCTGGGAATTTGCTGAGCCAGTTATATGGTCTAACAGTAAGGATTCATGAATTTTATGAAAGACCTGCAGTCAGACTAGGAATTGTTTGACCTCAACGTGATTGGTACACACAACCTTCTGATCTGGAGTCAGACGCGCTACCTTTGTGCCACGAGGCCCTACACTTCGTCTAGCAGTATAACAGGCTTGCAGACAGATTAGAGGTGGTTTGACCTCGACGGGATTTGAACACGCAACCTTCTGATCTGGAGTCAGACGCGCTACCGTTGCGCCACGAGGCCCTGCAATTCTGAGAATTTGCTGAGCCAGTTATATGGTCTAGCAGTAAGGATTCATGAATTTATTAAAAGACTTGCAGTCATGATTAGGGATTGTTTGACCTCAACGTGATTTTTAACACGCAACCTTCTGATCTGGAGTCAGATGCGCTACCGTTGCGCCACGAGGCCCTGCACTTCAGAGAATTTGCCCTGCAATTCTGAGAATTGTTTGACCTCAACGTGATTGGTACACACAACCTTCTGTTCAGGAGTCAGACACGCTACCTAGTCTAACTAAATTGCTGAGCCAGTTATATGGTCTAGCAGTAAGGTTCAATGAATTTATTAAAAGACTTGCAGTCAAGATTAGGGATTGTTTGACCTCGACGTGATTTAAACACACAACCTTCTGATCTGGTGTCAGACGCGCTACCGTTGCGCCACGAGGCCCTGCACGTCTGAGAATTTGCCCTGCAATTCTGAGAATATGCTGAGCCAGTTATATGGTCTAGCAGTAAGGATTCATGAATTTTATAAAAAGCTTGCAGAAAGATTAGGGATGGTTTGACCTCGACGTGATTTGAACACGCAACCTTCTGATCTGGAGTCAGACGCGCTACCGTTGCGCCACGAGGCCATGCACTTCAGAGAATTTGCCCTGCAATTCTGAGAATTTGCTGAGCCAGTTATATGGTCTAGCAGTAAGGATTCATGAATTTATTAAAAGACCTGCACTCAGACTAGGAATTGTTTGACCTCAACATTATTGGTACACACAACCTTCTGTTCAGGAGTCAGACACGCTACCGTTGCGCCACGAGTTCCTGCAAATCTGGGAATTTGCCCTGCAATTCTGTAAGGATTCATGAATTTTATAAAAGCCCTGCAGTCAGACTAGGGATTGTCTGATCTGGAGTCAGACGCGCTACGGGTCCAGCACACCTAGGAATTTGCCCTGCACTTCTGGGAATTTGCTGAGCCAGTTATATGGTCTAACAGTAAGGATTCATGAATTTTATAAAAGCCCTGCAGTCAGACTAGGGATTGTCTGATCTGGAGTCAGACGCGCTACGGGTCCAGCACACCTAGGAATTTGCCCTGCACTTCTGGGAATTTGCTGAGCCAGTTATATGGTCTAACAGTAAGGATTCATGAATTTTATGAAAGACCTGCAGTCAGACTAGGAATTGTTTGACCTCTACATGATTGGTACACACAACCTTCTGATCTGGAGTCAGACGCGCTACCTTTGCGCCACGAGGCCCTGCACTTCGTCTAGCAGTATAAAAGGCTTGCAGACAGATTAGGGATGGTTTGACCTCGACGTGATTTGAACACGCAACCTTCTGATCTGGAGTCAGACGCGCTACCGTTGCGCCACGAGGCCCTGCACTTCAGAGAATTTGCCCTGCAATTCTGAGAATTTGCTGAGCCAGTTATATGGTCTAGCAGTAAGGATTCATGAATTTAATAAAAGACTTGCAGTCAAGATTAGGGATTGTTTGACCTCGACGTGATTTGAACACGCAACCTTCTGATCTGGAGTCAGACGTGCTACCGTTGCGCCACGAGGCCCTGCACTTCTGAGAATTTGCCCTGCATTTCTGAGAATTTGCTGAGCCAGTTATATGGTCTAGCAGTAAGGATTCATGAATTTTATGAAAGACCTGCAGTCAGACTAGGAATTGTTTGACCTCAACGTGATTGGTACACACAACCTTCTGTTCAGGAGTCAGACACGCTACCGTTGCGCCACGAGTTCCTGCAAATCTGTGAATTTGCCCTGCAATTCTGTAAGGATTCATGAATTTTATAAAAGCCCTGCAGTCAGACTAGGGATTGTCTGATCTGGAGTCAGACGCGCTACCGGTCCAGCACACCTAGGAATTTGCCCTGCACTTCTGGGAATTTGCTGAGCCAGTTATATGGTCTAACAGTAAGGATTCATGAATTTTATGAAAGACCTGCAGTCAGACTAGGAATTGTTTGACCTCTACATGATTGGTACACACAACCTTCTGATCTGGAGTCAGACGCGCTACCTTTGCGCCACGAGGCCCTGCACTTCGTCTAGCAGTATAAAAGGCTTGCAGACAGATTAGGGATGGTTTGACCTCGACGTGATTTGAACACGCAACCTTCTGATCTGGAGTCAGACGCGCTACCGTTGCGCCACGAGGCCCTGCACTTCAGAGAATTTGCCCTGCAATTCTGAGAATTTGCTGAGCCAGTTATATGGTCTAGCAGTAAGGATTCATGAATTTAATAAAAGACTTGCAGTCAAGATTAGGGATTGTTTGACCTCGACGTGATTTGAACACGCAACCTTCTGATCTGGAGTCAGACGCGCTACCGTTGCGCCACGAGGCCCTGCACTTCTGAGAATTTGCCCTGCATTTCTGAGAATTTGCTGAGCCAGTTATATGTTCTAGCAGTAAGGATTCATGAATTTATTAAAAGACTTGCAGTCAAGATTAGGGATTGTTTGACCTCGACATGATTTGAACACGCAACCTTCTGATCTGGAGTCAGACGCGCTACCGTTGCGCCACGAGGCCCTGCTCTTCTGAGAATTTACCCTGCATTTCTGAGAATTTGCTGAGCCAGTTATATGGTCTAGCAGTAAGGATTCATGAATTTTATGAAAGACCTGCAGTCAGACTAGGAATTGTTTGACCTCAACGTGATTGGTACACACAACCTTCTGTTCAGGAGTCAGACACGCTACCGTTGCGCCACGAGTTCCTGCAAATCTGGAAATTTGCCCTGCAATTCTGTAAGGATTCATGAATTTTATAAAAGCCCTTCAGTCAGACTAGGGATTGTTTGACCTCAACGTGATTGGTACACACAACCCTCTGATCTGGAGTCAGACGCGCTACCTTTGCGCCACGAGGCCCTGCACTTCAGAGAATTTGCCCTGCACTTCTGAGAATTTGCTGAGCCAGTTATATGGTCTAGCAGTAAGGATTCATGAATTTAATAAAAGACTTGCAGTCAAGAATAGGGATTGTTTGACCTCAACGTGATTGGTACACACAACCTTCTGATCTGGAGTCAACTTCTGATCTGGGGTCAACCTTCTGATCTGGAGTCAGACGCGCTACCGGTCCAGCACACCTAGGAATTTGCCCTGCACTTCTGGGAATTTGCTGAGCCAGTTATATGGTCTAACAGTAAGGATTCATGAATTTTATGAAAGACCTGCAGTCAGACTAGGAATTGTTTGACCTCAACGTGATTGGTACACACAACCTTCTGATCTGGAGTCAGACGCGCTACCTTTGTGCCACGAGGCCCTACACTTCGTCGAGCAGTATAACAGGCTTGCAGACAGATTAGAGGTGGTTTGACCTCGACGGGATTTGAACACGCAACCTTCTGATCTGGAGTCAGACGCGCTACCGTTGCGCCACGAGGCCCTGCAATTCTGAGAATTTGCTGAGCCAGTTATATGGTCTAGCAGTAAGGATTCATGAATTTATTAAAAGACTTGCAGTCATGATTAGGGATTGTTTGACCTCAACGTGATTTTTAACACGCAACCTTCTGATCTGGAGTCAGATGCGCTACCGTTGCGCCACGAGGCCCTGCACTTCAGAGAATTTGCCCTGCAATTCTGAGAATTGTTTGACCTCAACGTGATTGGTACACACAACCTTCTGTTCAGGAGTCAGACACGCTACCTAGTCTAACTAAATTGCTGAGCCAGTTATATGGTCTAGCAGTAAGGTTCAATGAATTTATTAAAAGACTTGCAGTCAAGATTAGGGATTGTTTGACCTCGACGTGATTTAAACACGCAACCTTCTGATCTGGTGTCAGACGCGCTACCGTTGCGCCACGAGGCCCTGCACGTCTGAGAATTTGCCCTGCAATTCTGAGAATATGCTGAGCCAGTTATATGGTCTAGCAGTAAGGATTCATGAATTTTATAAAAAGCTTGCAGAAAGATTAGGGATGATTTGACCTCGACGTGATTTGAACACGCAACCTTCTGATCTGGAGTCAGACGCGCTACCGTTGCGCCACGAGGCCATGCACTTCAGAGAATTTGCCCTGCAATTCTGAGAATTTGCTGAGCCAGTTATATGGTCTAGCAGTAAGGATTCATGAATTTATTAAAAGACCTGCACTCAGACTAGGAATTGTTTGACCTCAACATTATTGGTACACACAACCTTCTGTTCAGGAGTCAGACACGCTACCGTTGCGCCACGAGTTCCTGCAAATCTGGGAATTTGCCCTGCAATTCTGTAAGGATTCATGAATTTTATAAAAGCCCTGCAGTCAGACTAGGGATTGTCTGATCTGGAGTCAGACGCGCTACGGGTCCAGCACACCTAGGAATTTGCCCTGCACTTCTGGGAATTTGCTGAGCCAGTTATATGGTCTAACAGTAAGGATTCATGAATTTTATAAAAGCCCTGCAGTCAGACTAGGCATTGTCTGATCTGGAGTCAGACGCGCTACGGGTCCAGCACACCTAGGAATTTGCCCTGCACTTCTGGGAATTTGCTGAGCCAGTTATATGGTCTAACAGTAAGGATTCATGAATTTTATGAAAGACCTGCAGTCAGACTAGGAATTGTTTGACCTCTACATGATTGGTACACACAACCTTCTGATCTGGAGTCAGACGCGCTACCTTTGCGCCACGAGGCCCTGCACTTCGTCTAGCAGTATAAAAGGCTTGCAGACAGATTAGGGATGGTTTGACCTCGACGTGATTTGAACACGCAACCTTCTGATCTGGAGTCAGACGCGCTACCGTTGCACCACGAGGCCCTGCACTTCAGAGAATTTGCCCTGCAATTCTGAGAATTTGCTCAGCCAGTTATATGGTCTAGCAGTAAGGATTCATGAATTTAATAAAAGACTTGCAGTCAAGATTAGGGATTGTTTGACCTCGACGTGATTTGAACACGCAACCTTCTGTTCAGGAGTCAGACGCGCTACCGTTGCGCCACGAGGCCCTGCACTTCTGAGAATTTGCCCTGCATTTCTGAGAATTTGCTGAGCCAGTTATATGTTCTAGCAGTAAGGATTCATGAATTTATTAAAAGACTTGCAGTCAAGATTAGGGATTGTTTGACCTCGGCATGATTTGAACACGCAACCTTCTGATCTGGAGTCAGACGCGCTACCGTTGCGCCACGAGGCCCTGCACTTCAGAGAATTTGCCCTGCATTTCTGAGAATTTGCTGAGCCAGTTATATGGTCTAGCAGTAAGGATTCATGAATTTTATGAAAGACCTGCAGTCAGACTAGGAATTGTTTGACCTCAACGTGATTGGTACACACAACCTTCTGTTCAGGAGTCAGACACGCTACCGTTGCGCCACGAGTTCCTGCAAATCTGTGAATTTGCCCTGCAATTCTGTAAGGATTCATGAATTTTATAAAAGCCCTGCAGTCAGACTAGGGATTGTCTGATCTGGAGTCAGACGCGCTACCGGTCCAGCACACCTAGGAACTTGCCCTGCACTTCTGGGAATTTGCTGAGCCAGTTATATGGTCTAACAGTAAGGATTCATGAATTTTATGAAAGACCTGCAGTCAGACTAGGAATTGTTTGACCTCAACGTGATTGGTACACACAACCTTCTGTTCAGGAGTCAGACACACTACCGTTGCGCCACGAGTTCTTGCAAATCTGGGAATTTGCCCTGCAATTCTGTAAGGATTCATGAATTTTATAAAAGACCTGCAGTCAGACTAGGGATTGTTTGACTAGGGATTGTCTGATCTGGAGTCAGACGCGCTACCGGTCCAGCACACCTAGGAATTTGCCCTGCACTTCTGGGAATTTGCTGAGCCAGTTATATGGTCTAACAGTAAGGATTCATGAATTTTATAAAAGGCTTGCAGTCAGATTAGGGATTGTTTGACCTCGACGTGACTTGACACAACCTTCTGATCTGGAGTCAGACGCGCTACCGTTGCGCCACGAGGCCCTGTATGTCTGAGGATTTGCTGAGCCAGTTATATGGTCTAGCAGTAAGGATTCATGAATTTTATAAAAGGCTTGCAGACAAATTAGGGATTGTTTGACCTCGACGTGATTTGAACACGCAACCTTCTGATCTGGAGTCAGACGCGCTACCGTTGCGCCACGAGGCCCTGCACTGATGAGAATTTGCCCTGCATTTCTGAGAATTTGCTGAGCCAGTTATATGGTCTAGCAGTAAGGATTCATGAATTTTATGAAAGACCTGCAGTCAGACTAGGAATTGTTTGACCTCAACGTGATTGGTACACACAACCTTCTGTTCAGGAGTCAGACACGCTACCGTTGCGCCACGAGTTCCTGCAAATCTGTGAATTTGCCCTGCAATTCTGTAAGGATTCATGAATTTTATAAAAGCCCTGCAGTCAGACTAGGGATTGTCTGATCTGGAGTCAGACGCGCTACCGGTCCAGCACACCTAGGAATTTGCCCTGCACTTCTGGGAATTTGCTGAGCCAGTTATATGGTCTAACAGTAAGGATTCATGAATTTTATGAAAGACCTGCAGTCAGACTAGGAATTGTTTGACCTCTACATGATTGGTACACACAACCTTCTGATCTGGAGTCAGACGCGCTACCTTTGCGCCACGAGGCCCTGCACTTCGTCTAGCAGTATAAAAGGCTTGCAGACAGATTAGGGATGGTTTGACCTCGACGTGATTTGAACACGCAACCTTCTGATCTGGAGTCAGACGCGCTACCGTTGCGCCACGAGGCCCTGCACTTCAGAGAATTTGCCCTGCAATTCTGAGAATTTGCTCAGCCAGTTATATGGTCTAGCAGTAAGGATTCATGAATTTAATAAAAGACTTGCAGTCAAGATTAGGGATTGTTTGACCTCGACGTGATTTGAACACGCAACCTTCTGATCTGCAGTCAGACGCGCTACCGTTGCGCCACGAGGCCCTGCACTTCTGAGAATTTGCCCTGCATTTCTGAGAATTTGCTGAGCCAGTTATATGTTCTAGCAGTAAGGATTCATGAATTTATTAAAAGACTTGCAGTCAAGATTAGGGATTGTTTGACCTCGACATGATTTGAACACGCAACCTTCTGATCTGGAGTCAGACGCGCTACCGTTGCGCCACGAGGCCCTGCTCTTCTGAGAATTTGCCCTGCATTTCTGAGAATTTGCTGAGCCAGTTATATGGTCTAGCAGTAAGGATTCATGAATTTTATGAAAGACCTGCAGTCAGACTAGGAATTGTTTGACCTCAACGTGATTGGTACACACAACCTTCTGTTCAGGAGTCAGACACGCTACCGTTGCGCCACGAGTTCCTGCAAATCTGGGAATTTGCCCTGCAATTCTGTAAGGATTCATGAATTTTATAAAAGCCCTGCAGTCAGACTAGGGATTGTCTGATCTGGAGTCAGACGCGCTACCGGTCCAGCACACCTAGGAATTTGCCCTGCACTTCTGGGAATTTGCTGAGCCAGTTATATGGTCTAACAGTAAGGATTCATGAATTTTATGAAAGACCTGCAGTCAGACTAGGAATTGTTTGACCTCAACGTGATTGGTACACACAACCTTCTGATCTGGAGTCAGACGCGCTACGTTTGCGCCACGAGGCCCTGCACTTCGTCTAGCAGTATAAAAGGCTTGCAGACAGATTAGGGATGGTTTGACCTCGACGTGATTTGAACACGCAACCTTCTGATCTGGAGTCAGACGCGCTACCGTTGCGCCACGAGGCCCTGCACTTCAGAGAATTTGCCCTGCAATTCTGAGAATTTGCTGAGCCAGTTATATGGTCTAGCAGTAAGGATTCATGAATTTAATAAAAGACTTGCAGTCAAGATTAGGGATTGTTTGACCTCGACGTGATTTGAACACGCAACCTTCTGATCTGGAGTCAGACGCGCTACCGTTGCGCCACGAGGCCCTGCACTTCTGAGAATTTGCCCTGCATTTCTGAGAATTTGCTGAGCCAGTTATATGTTCTAGCAGTAAGGATTCATGAATTTATTAAAAGACTTGCAGTCAAGATTAGGGATTGTTTGACCTCGACATGATTTGAACACGCAACCTTCTGATCAGGAGTCAGACACGCTACCGTTGCGGCACGAGTTCCTGCAAATCTGGAAATTTGCCCTGCAATTCTGTAAGGATTCATGAACTTTATAAAAGCCCTTCAGTCAGACTAGGGATTGTTTGACCTCAACGTGATTGGTACACACAACCCTCTGATCTGGAGTCAGACGCGCTACCTTTGCGCCACGAGGCCCTGCACTTCAGAGAATTTGCCCTGCACTTCTGAGAATTTGCTGAGCCAGTTATATGGTCTAGCAGTAAGGATTCATGAATTTAATAAAAGACTTGCAGTCAAGAATAGGGATTGTTTGACCTCAACGTGATTGGTACACACAACCTTCTGATCTGGAGTCAACTTCTGATCTGGGGTCAACCTTCTGATCTGGAGTCAGACGCGCTACCGGTCCAGCACACCTAGGAATTTGCCCTGCACTTCTGGGAATTTGCTGAGCCAGTTATATGGTCTAACAGTAAGGATTCATGAATTTTATGAAAGACCTGCAGTCAGACTAGGAATTGTTTGACCTCAACGTGATTGGTACACACAACCTTCTGATCTGGAGTCAGACGCGCTACCTTTGTGCCACGAGGCCCTACACTTCGTCTAGCAGTATAACAGGCTTGCAGACAGATTAGAGGTGGTTTGACCTCGACGGGATTTGAACACGCAACCTTCTGATCTGGAGTCAGACGCGCTACCGTTGCGCCACGAGGCCCTGCAATTCTGAGAATTTGCTGAGCCAGTTATATGGTCTAGCAGTAAGGATTCATGAATTTATTAAAAGACTTGCAGTCATGATTAGGGATTGTTTGACCTCAACGTGATTTTTAACACGCAACCTTCTGATCTGGAGTCAGATGCGCTACCGTTGCGCCACGAGGCCCTGCACTTCAGAGAATTTGCCCTGCAATTCTGAGAATTGTTTGACCTCAACGTGATTGGTACACACAACCTTCTGTTCAGGAGTCAGACACGCTACCTAGTCTAACTAAATTGCTGAGCCAGTTATATGGTCTAGCAGTAAGGTTCAATGAATTTATTAAAAGACTTGCAGTCAAGATTAGGGATTGTTTGACCTCGACGTGATTTAAACACGCAACCTTCTGATCTGGTGTCAGACGCGCTACCGTTGCGCCACGAGGCCCTGCACTTCAGAGAATTTGCCCTGCAATTCTGAGAATTGTTTGACCTCAACGTGATTGGTACACACAACCTTCTGTTCAGGAGTCAGACACGCTACCTAGTCTAACTAAATTGCTGAGCCAGTTATATGGTCTAGCAGTAAGGTTCAATGAATTTATTAAAAGACTTGCAGTCAAGATTAGGGATTGTTTGACCTCGACGTGATTTAAACACGCAACCTTCTGATCTGGTGTCAGACGCGCTACCGTTGCGCCACGAGGCCCTGCACGTCTGAGAATTTGCCCTGCAATTCTGAGAATATGCTGAGCCAGTTATATGGTCTAGCAGTAAGGATTCATGAATTTTATAAAAAGCTTGCAGAAAGATTAGGGATGGTTTGACCTCGACGTGATTTGAACACGCAACCTTCTGATCTGGAGTCAGACGCGCTACCGTTGCGCCACGAGGCCCTGCACTTCTGAGAATTTGCCCTGCATTTCTGAGAATTTGCTGAGCCAGTTATATGTTCTAGCAGTAAGGATTCATGAATTTATTAAAAGACTTGCAGTCAAGATTAGGGATTGTTTGACCTCGACATGATTTGAACACGCAACCTTCTGACCTGGAGTCAGACGCGCTACCGTTGCGCCACGAGGCCCTGCTCTTCTGAGAATTTACCCTGCATTTCTGAGAATTTGCTGAGCCAGTTATATGGTCTAGCAGTAAGGATTCATGAATTTTATGAAAGACCTGCAGTCAGACTAGGAATTGTTTGACCTCAACGTGATTGGTACACACAACCTTCTGTTCAGGAGTCAGACACGCTACCGTTGCGCCACGAGTTCCTGCAAATCTGGAAATTTGCCCTGCAATTCTGTAAGGATTCATGAATTTTATAAAAGCCCTTCAGTCAGACTAGGGATTGTTTGACCTCAACGTGATTGGTACACACAACCTTCTGATCTGGAGTCAGACGCGCTACCTTTGCGCCACGAGGCCCTGCACTTCAGAGAATTTGCCCTGCACTTCTGAGAATTTGCTGAGCCAGTTATATGGTCTAGCAGTAAGGATTCATGAATTTAATAAAAGACTTGCAGTCAAGAATAGGGATTGTTTGACCTCAATGTGATTGGTACACACAACCTTCTGATCTGGAGTCAACTTCTGATCTGGGGTCAACCTTCTGATCTGGAGTCAGACGCGCTACCTTTGTGCCACGAGGCCCTACACTTCGTCTAGCAGTATAACAGGCTTGCAGACAGATTAGAGGTGGTTTGACCTCGACGGGATTTGAACACGCAACCTTCTGATCTGGAGTCAGACGCGCTACCGTTGCGCCACGAGGCCCTGCAATTCAGGGAATTTGCCCTGCAATTCTGAGAATTTGCTGAGCCAGTTATATGGTCTAGCAGTAAGGATTCATGAATTTATTAAAAGACTTGCAGTCATGATTAGGGATTGTTTGACCTCAACGTGATTTTTAACACGCAACCTTCTGATCTGGAGTCAGATGCGCTACCGTTGCGCCACGAGGCCCTGCACTTCAGAGAATTTGCCCTGCAATTCTGAGAATTGTTTGACCTCAACGTGATTGGTACACACAACCTTCTGTTCAGGAGTCAGACACGCTACCTAGTCTAACTAAATTGCTGAGCCAGTTATATGGTCTAGCAGTAAGGTTCAATGAATTTATTAAAAGACTTGCAGTCAAGATTAGGGATTGTTTGACCTCGACGTGATTTAAACACGCAACCTTCTGATCTGGTGTCAGACGCGCTACCGTTGCGCCACGAGGCCCTGCACGTCTGAGAATTTGCCCTGCAATTCTGAGAATATGCTGAGCCAGTTATATGGTCTAGCAGTAAGGATTCATGAATTTTATAAAAAGCTTGCAGAAAGATTAGGGATGGTTTGACCTCGACGTGATTTGAACACGCAACCTTCTGATCTGGAGTCAGACGCGCTACCGTTGCGCCACGAGGCCATGCACTTCAGAGAATTTGCCCTGCAATTCTGAGAATTTGCTGAGCCAGTTATATGGTCTAGCAGTAAGGATTCATGAATTTAATAAAAGACTTGCACTCAGACTAGGAATTGTTTGACCTCAACGTTATTGGTACACACAACCTTCTGTTCAGGAGTCAGACACGCTACCGTTGCGCCACGAGTTCCTGCAAATCTGGGAATTTGCCCTGCAATTCTGTAAGGATTCATGAATTTTATAAAAGCCCTGCAGTCAGACTAGGGATTGTCTGATCTGGAGTCAGACGCGCTACGGGTCCAGCACACCTAGGAATTTGCCCTGCACTTCTGGGAATTTGCTGAGCCAGTTATATGGTCTAACAGTAAGGATTCATGAATTTTATAAAAGCCCTGCAGTCAGACTAGGGATTGTCTGATCTGGAGTCAGACGCGCTACGGGTCCAGCACACCTAGGAATTTGCCCTGCACTTCTGGGAATTTGCTGAGCCAGTTATATGGTCTAACAGTAAGGATTCATGAATTTTATGAAAGACCTGCAGTCAGACTAGGAATTGTTTGACCTCTACATGATTGGTACACACAACCTTCTGATCTGGAGTCAGACGCGCTACCTTTGCGCCACGAGGCCCTGCACTTCGTCTAGCAGTATAAAAGGCTTGCAGACAGATTAGGGATGGTTTGACCTCGACGTGATTTGAACACGCAACCTTCTGATCTGGAGTCAGACGCGCTACCGTTGCGCCACGAGGCCCTGCACTTCAGAGAATTTGCCCTGCAATTCTGAGAATTTGCTGAGCCAGTTATATGGTCTAGCAGTAAGGATTCATGAATTTAATAAAAGACTTGCAGTCAAGATTAGGGATTGTTTGACCTCGACGTGATTTGAACACGCAACCTTCTGATCTGGAGTCAGACGCGCTACCGTTGCGCCACGAGGCCCTGCACTTCTGAGAATTTGCCCTGCATTTCTGAGAATTTGCTGAGCCAGTTATATGTTCTAGCAGTAAGGATTCATGAATTTATTAAAAGACTTGCAGTCAAGATTAGGGATTGTTTGACCTCGACATGATTTGAACACGCAACCTTCTGATCTGGAGTCAGACGCGCTACCGTTGCGCCACGAGGCCCTGCACTTCTGAGAATTTGCCCTGCATTTCTGAGAATTTGCTGAGCCAGTTATATGGTCTAGCAGTAAGGATTCATGAATTTTATGAAAGACCTGCAGTCAGACTAGGAATTGTTTGACCTCAACGTGATTGGTACACACAACCTTCTGTTCAGGAGTCAGACACGCTACCGTTGCGCCACGAGTTCCTGCAAATCTGTGAATTTGCCCTGCAATTCTGTAAGGATTCATGAATTTTATAAAAGCCCTGCAGTCAGACTAGGGATTGTCTGATCTGGAGTCAGACGCGCTACCGGTCCAGCACACCTAGGAATTTGCCCTGCACTTCTGGGAATTTGCTGAGCCAGTTATATGGTCTAACAGTAAGGATTCATGAATTTTATGAAAGACCTGCAGTCAGACTAGGAATTGTTTGACCTCAACGTGATTGGTACACACAACCTTCTGTTCAGGAGTCAGACACACTACCGTTGCGCCACGAGTTCTTGCAAATCTGGGAATTTGCCCTGCAATTCTGTAAGGATTCATGAATTTTATAAAAGACCTGCAGTCAGACTAGGGATTGTTTGACTAGGGATTGTCTGATCTGGAGTCAGACGCGCTACCGGTCCAGCACACCTAGGAATTTGCCCTGCACTTCTGGGAATTTGCTGAGCCAGTTATATGGTCTAACAGTAAGGATTCATGAATTTTATAAAAGGCTTGCAGTCAGATTAGGGATTGTTTGACCTCAACGTGACTTGACACAACCTTCTGATCTGGAGTCAGACGCGCTACCGTTGCGCCACGAGGCCCTGTATGTCTGAGGATTTGCTGAGCCAGTTATATGGTCTAGCAGTAAGGATTCATGAATTTTATAAAAGGCTTGCAGACAAATTAGGGATTGTTTGACCTCGACGTGATTTGAACACGCAACCTTCTGATCTGGAGTCAGACGCGCTACCGTTGCGCCACGAGGCCCTGCACTGATGAGAATTTGCCCTGCATTTCTGAGAATTTGCTGAGCCAGTTATATGGTCTAGCAGTAAGGATTCATGAATTTTATGAAAGACCTGCAGTCAGACTAGGAATTGTTTGACCTCAACGTGATTGGTACACACAACCTTCTGTTCAGGAGTCAGACACGCTACCGTTGCGCCACGAGTTCCTGCAAATCTGTGAATTTGCCCTGCAATTCTGTAAGGATTCATGAATTTTATAAAAGCCCTGCAGTCAGACTAGGGATTGTCTGATCTGGAGTCAGACGCGCTACCGGTCCAGCACACCTAGGAATTTGCCCTGCACTTCTGGGAATTTGCTGAGCCAGTTATATGGTCTAACAGTAAGGATTCATGAATTTTATGAAAGACCTGCAGTCAGACTAGGAATTGTTTGACCTCTACATGATTGGTACACACAACCTTCTGATCTGGAGTCAGACGCGCTACCTTTGCGCCACGAGGCCCTGCACTTCGTCTAGCAGTATAAAAGGCTTACAGACAGATTAGGGATGGTTTGACCTCGACGTGATTTGAACACGCAACCTTCTGATCTGGAGTCAGACGCGCTACCGTTGCGCCACGAGGCCCTGCACTTCAGAGAATTTGCCCTGCAATTCTGAGAATTTGCTCAGCCAGTTATATGGTCTAGCAGTAAGGATTCATGAATTTAATAAAAGACTTGCAGTCAAGATTAGGGATTGTTTGACCTCGACGTGATTTGAACACGCAACCTTCTGATCTGCAGTCAGACGCGCTACCGTTGCGCCACGAGGCCCTGCACTTCTGAGAATTTGCCCTGCATTTCTGAGAATTTGCTGAGCCAGTTATATGTTCTAGCAGTAAGGATTCATGAATTTATTAAAAGACTTGCAGTCAAGATTAGGGATTGTTTGACCTCGACATGATTTGAACACGCAACCTTCTGATCTGGAGTCAGACGCGCTACCGTTGCGCCACGAGGCCCTGCTCTTCTGAGAATTTGCCCTGCATTTCTGAGAATTTGCTGAGCCAGTTATATGGTCTAGCAGTAAGGATTCATGAATTTTATGAAAGACCTGCAGTCAGACTAGGAATTGTTTGACCTCAACGTGATTGGTACACACAACCTTCTGTTCAGGAGTCAGACACGCTACCGTTGCGCCACGAGTTCCTGCAAATCTGGGAATTTGCCCTGCAATTCTGTAAGGATTCATGAATTTTATAAAAGCCCTGCAGTCAGACTAGGGATTGTCTGATCTGGAGTCAGACGCGCTACCGGTCCAGCACACCTAGGAACTTGCCCTGCACTTCTGGGAATTTGCTGAGCCAGTTATATGGTCTAACAGTAAGGATTCATGAATTTTATGAAAGACCTGCAGTCAGACTAGGAATTGTTTGACCTCAACGTGATTGGTACACACAACCTTCTGTTCAGGAGTCAGACACACTACCGTTGCGCCACGAGTTCTTGCAAATCTGGGAATTTGCCCTGCAATTCTGTAAGGATTCATGAATTTTATAAAAGACCTGCAGTCAGACTAGGGATTGTTTGACTAGGGATTGTCTGATCTGGAGTCAGACGCGCTACCGGTCCAGCACACCTAGGAATTTGCCCTGCACTTCTGGGAATTTGCTGAGCCAGTTATATGGTCTAACAGTAAGGATTCATGAATTTTATGAAAGACCTGCAGTCAGACTAGGAATTGTTTGACCTCAACGTGATTGGTACACACAACCTTCTGTTCAGGAGTCAGACACGCTACCGTTGCGCCACGAGTTCCTGCAAATCTGTGAATTTGCCCTGCAATTCTGTAAGGATTCATGAATTTTATAAAAGCCCTGCAGTCAGACTAGGGATTGTCTGATCTGGAGTCAGACGCGCTACGGGTCCAGCACACCTAGGAATTTGCCCTGCACTTCTGGGAATTTGCTGAGCCAGTTATATGGTCTAACAGTAAGGATTCATGAATTTTATGAAAGACCTGCAGTCAGACTAGGAATTGTTTGACCTCTACATGATTGGTACACACAACCTTCTGATCTGGAGTCAGACGCGCTACCTTTGCGCCACGAGGCCCTGCACTTCGTCTAGCAGTATAAAAGGCTTGCAGACAGATTAGGGATGGTTTGACCTCGACGTGATTTGAACACGCAACCTTCTGATCTGGAGTCAGACGCGCTACCGTTGCACCACGAGGCCCTGCACTTCAGAGAATTTGCCCTGCAATTCTGAGAATTTGCTCAGCCAGTTATATGGTCTAGCAGTAAGGATTCATGAATTTAATAAAAGACTTGCAGTCAAGATTAGGGATTGTTTGACCTCGACGTGATTTGAACACGCAACCTTCTGTTCAGGAGTCAGACGCGCTACCGTTGCGCCACGAGGCCCTGCACTTCTGAGAATTTGCCCTGCATTTCTGAGAATTTGCTGAGCCAGTTATATGTTCTAGCAGTAAGGATTCATGAATTTATTAAAAGACTTGCAGTCAAGATTAGGGATTGTTTGACCTCGGCATGATTTGAACACGCAACCTTCTGATCTGGAGCCAGACGCGCTACCGTTGCGCCACGAGGCCCTGCACTTCAGAGAATTTGCCCTGCATTTCTGAGAATTTGCTGAGCCAGTTATATGGTCTAGCAGTAAGGATTCATGAATTTTATGAAAGACCTGCAGTCAGACTAGGAATTGTTTGACCTCAACGTGATTGGTACACACAACCTTCTGTTCAGGAGTCAGACACGCTACCGTTGCGCCACGAGTTCCTGCAAATCTGTGAATTTGCCCTGCAATTCTGTAAGGATTCATGAATTTTATAAAAGCCCTGCAGTCAGACTAGGGATTGTCTGATCTGGAGTCAGACGCGCTACCGGTCCAGCACACCTAGGAACTTGCCCTGCACTTCTGGGAATTTGCTGAGCCAGTTATATGGTCTAACAGTAAGGATTCATGAATTTTATGAAAGACCTGCAGTCAGACTAGGAATTGTTTGACCTCAACGTGATTGGTACACACAACCTTCTGTTCAGGAGTCAGACACACTACCGTTGCGCCACGAGTTCTTGCAAATCTGGGAATTTGCCCTGCAATTCTGTAAGGATTCATGAATTTTATAAAAGACCTGCAGTCAGACTAGGGATTGTTTGACTAGGGATTGTCTGATCTGGAGTCAGACGCGCTACCGGTCCAGCACACCTAGGAATTTGCCCTGCACTTCTGGGAATTTGCTGAGCCAGTTATATGGTCTAACAGTAAGGATTCATGAATTTTATAAAAGGCTTGCAGTCAGATTAGGGATTGTTTGACCTCGACGTGACTTGACACAACCTTCTGATCTGGAGTCAGACGCGCTACCGTTGCGCCACGAGGCCCTGTATGTCTGAGGATTTGCTGAGCCAGTTATATGGTCTAGCAGTAAGGATTCATGAATTTTATAAAAGGCTTGCAGACAAATTAGGGATTGTTTGACCTCGACGTGATTTGAACACGCAACCTTCTGATCTGGAGTCAGACGCGCTACCGTTGCGCCACGAGGCCCTGCACTGATGAGAATTTGCCCTGCATTTCTGAGAATTTGCTGAGCCAGTTATATGGTCTAGCAGTAAGGATTCATGAATTTTATGAAAGACCTGCAGTCAGACTAGGAATTGTTTGACCTCAACGTGATTGGTACACACAACCTTCTGTTCAGGAGTCAGACACGCTACCGTTGCGCCACGAGTTCCTGCAAATCTGTGAATTTGCCCTGCAATTCTGTAAGGATTCATGAATTTTATAAAAGCCCTGCAGTCAGACTAGGGATTGTCTGATCTGGAGTCAGACGCGCTACCGGTCCAGCACACCTAGGAATTTGCCCTGCACTTCTGGGAATTTGCTGAGCCAGTTATATGGTCTAACAGTAAGGATTCATGAATTTTATGAAAGACCTGCAGTCAGACTAGGAATTGTTTGACCTCTACATGATTGGTACACACAACCTTCTGATCTGGAGTCAGACGCGCTACCTTTGCGCCACGAGGCCCTGCACTTCGTCTAGCAGTATAAAAGGCTTGCAGACAGATTAGGGATGGTTTGACCTCGACGTGATTTGAACACGCAACCTTCTGATCTGGAGTCAGACGCGCTACCGTTGCGCCACGAGGCCCTGCACTTCAGAGAATTTGCCCTGCAATTCTGAGAATTTGCTCAGCCAGTTATATGGTCTAGCAGTAAGGATTCATGAATTTAATAAAAGACTTGCAGTCAAGATTAGGGATTGTTTGACCTCGACGTGATTTGAACACGCAACCTTCTGATCTGCAGTCAGACGCGCTACCGTTGCGCCACGAGGCCCTGCACTTCTGAGAATTTGCCCTGCATTTCTGAGAATTTGCTGAGCCAGTTATATGTTCTAGCAGTAAGGATTCATGAATTTATTAAAAGACTTGCAGTCAAGATTAGGGATTGTTTGACCTCGACATGATTTGAACACGCAACCTTCTGATCTGGAGTCAGACGCGCTACCGTTGCGCCACGAGGCCCTGCTCTTCTGAGAATTTGCCCTGCATTTCTGAGAATTTGCTGAGCCAGTTATATGGTCTAGCAGTAAGGATTCATGAATTTTATGAAAGACCTGCAGTCAGACTAGGAATTGTTTGACCTCAACGTGATTGGTACACACAACCTTCTGTTCAGGAGTCAGACACGCTACCGTTGCGCCACGAGTTCCTGCAAATCTGGGAATTTGCCCTGCAATTCTGTAAGGATTCATGAATTTTATAAAAGCCCTGCAGTCAGACTAGGGATTGTCTGATCTGGAGTCAGACGCGCTACCGGTCCAGCACACCTAGGAACTTGCCCTGCACTTCTGGGAATTTGCTGAGCCAGTTATATGGTCTAACAGTAAGGATTCATGAATTTTATGAAAGACCTGCAGTCAGACTAGGAATTGTTTGACCTCAACGTGATTGGTACACACAACCTTCTGTTCAGGAGTCAGACACACTACCGTTGCGCCACGAGTTCTTGCAAATCTGGGAATTTGCCCTGCAATTCTGTAAGGATTCATGAATTTTATAAAAGACCTGCAGTCAGACTAGGGATTGTTTGACTAGGGATTGTCTGATCTGGAGTCAGACGCGCTACCGGTCCAGCACACCTAGGAATTTGCCCTGCACTTCTGGGAATTTGCTGAGCCAGTTATATGGTCTAACAGTAAGGATTCATGAATTTTATGAAAGACCTGCAGTCAGACTAGGAATTGTTTGACCTCAACGTGATTGGTACACACAACCTTCTGTTCAGGAGTCAGACACGCTACCGTTGCGCCACGAGTTCCTGCAAATCTGTGAATTTGCCCTGCAATTCTGTAAGGATTCATGAATTTTATAAAAGCCCTGCAGTCAGACTAGGGATTGTCTGATCTGGAGTCAGACGCGCTACCGGTCCAGCACACCTAGGAACTTGCCCTGCACTTCTGGGAATTTGCTGAGCCAGTTATATGGTCTAACAGTAAGGATTCATGAATTTTATGAAAGACCTGCAGTCAGACTAGGAATTGTTTGACCTCAACGTGATTGGTACACACAACCTTCTGTTCAGGAGTCAGACACACTACCGTTGCGCCACGAGTTCTTGCAAATCTGGGAATTTGCCCTGCAATTCTGTAAGGATTCATGAATTTTATAAAAGACCTGCAGTCAGACTAGGGATTGTTTGACTAGGGATTGTCTGATCTGGAGTCAGACGCGCTACCGGTCCAGCACACCTAGGAATTTGCCCTGCACTTCTGGGAATTTGCTGAGCCAGTTATATGGTCTAACAGTAAGGATTCATGAATTTTATAAAAGGCTTGCAGTCAGATTAGGGATTGTTTGACCTCAACGTGACTTGACACAACCTTCTGATCTGGAGTCAGACGCGCTACCGTTGCGCCACGAGGCCCTGTATGTCTGAGGATTTGCTGAGCCAGTTATATGGTCTAGCAGTAAGGATTCATGAATTTTATAAAAGGCTTGCAGATAAATTAGGGATTGTTTGACCTCGACGTGATTTGAACACGCAACCTTCTGATCTGGAGTCAGACGCGCTACCGTTGCGCCACGAGGCCCTGCACTGATGAGAATTTGCCCTGCATTTCTGAGAATTTGCTGAGCCAGTTATATGGTCTAGCAGTAAGGATTCATGAATTTTATGAAAGACCTGCAGTCAGACTAGGAATTGTTTGACCTCAACGTGATTGGTACACACAACCTTCTGTTCAGGAGTCAGACACGCTACCGTTGCGCCACGAGTTCCTGCAAATCTGTGAATTTGCCCTGCAATTCTGTAAGGATTCATGAATTTTATAAAAGCCCTGCAGTCAGACTAGGGATTGTCTGATCTGGAGTCAGACGCGCTACCGGTCCAGCACACCTAGGAATTTGCCCTGCACTTCTGGGAATTTGCTGAGCCAGTTATATGGTCTAACAGTAAGGATTCATGAATTTTATGAAAGACCTGCAGTCAGACTAGGAATTGTTTGACCTCTACATGATTGGTACACACAACCTTCTGATCTGGAGTCAGACGCGCTACCTTTGCGCCACGAGGCCCTGCACTTCGTCTAGCAGTATAAAAGGCTTGCAGACAGATTAGGGATGGTTTGACCTCGACGTGATTTGAACACGCAACCTTCTGATCTGGAGTCAGACGCGCTACCGTTGCGCCACGAGGCCCTGCACTTCAGAGAATTTGCCCTGCAATTCTGAGAATTTGCTGAGCCAGTTATATGGTCTAGCAGTAAGGATTCATGAATTTAATAAAAGACTTGCAGTCAAGATTAGGGATTGTTTGACCTCGACGTGATTTGAACACGCAACCTTCTGATCTGGAGTCAGACGCGCTACCGTTGCGCCACGAGGCCCTGCACTTCTGAGAATTTGCCCTGCATTTCTGAGAATTTGCTGAGCCAGTTATATGTTCTAGCAGTAAGGATTCATGAATTTATTAAAAGACTTGCAGTCAAGATTAGGGATTGTTTGACCTCGACATGATTTGAACACGCAACCTTCTGATCAGGAGTCAGACACGCTACCGTTGCGGCACGAGTTCCTGCAAATCTGGAAATTTGCCCTGCAATTCTGTAAGGATTCATGAATTTTATAAAAGCCCTTCAGTCAGACTAGGGATTGTTTGACCTCAACGTGATTGGTACACACAACCCTCTGATCTGGAGTCAGACGCGCTACCTTTGCGCCACGAGGCCCTGCACTTCAGAGAATTTGCCCTGCACTTCTGAGAATTTGCTGAGCCAGTTATATGGTCTAGCAGTAAGGATTCATGAATTTAATAAAAGACTTGCAGTCAAGAATAGGGATTGTTTGACCTCAACGTGATTGGTACACACAACCTTCTGATCTGGAGTCAACTTCTGATCTGGGGTCAACCTTCTGATCTGGAGTCAGACGCGCTACCGGTCCAGCACACCTAGGAATTTGCCCTGCACTTCTGGGAATTTGCTGAGCCAGTTATATGGTCTAACAGTAAGGATTCATGAATTTTATGAAAGACCTGCAGTCAGACTAGGAATTGTTTGACCTCAACGTGATTGGTACACACAACCTTCTGATCTGGAGTCAGACGCGCTACCTTTGTGCCACGAGGCCCTACACTTCGTCTAGCAGTATAACAGGCTTGCAGACAGATTAGAGGTGGTTTGACCTCGACGGGATTTGAACACGCAACCTTCTGATCTGGAGTCAGACGCGCTACCGTTGCGCCACGAGGCCCTGCAATTCTGAGAATTTGCTGAGCCAGTTATATGGTCTAGCAGTAAGGATTCATGAATTTATTAAAAGACTTGCAGTCATGATTAGGGATTGTTTGACCTCAACGTGATTTTTAACACGCAACCTTCTGATCTGGAGTCAGATGCGCTACCGTTGCGCCACGAGGCCCTGCACTTCAGAGAATTTGCCCTGCAATTCTGAGAATTGTTTGACCTCAACGTGATTGGTACACACAACCTTCTGTTCAGGAGTCAGACACGCTACCTAGTCTAACTAAATTGCTGAGCCAGTTATATGGTCTAGCAGTAAGGTTCAATGAATTTATTAAAAGACTTGCAGTCAAGATTAGGGATTGTTTGACCTCGACGTGATTTAAACACGCAACCTTCTGATCTGGTGTCAGACGCGCTACCGTTGCGCCACGAGGCCCTGCACGTCTGAGAATTTGCCCTGCAATTCTGAGAATATGCTGAGCCAGTTATATGGTCTAGCAGTAAGGATTCATGAATTTTATAAAAAGCTTGCAGAAAGATTAGGGATTGTTTGACCTCGACATGATTTGAACACGCAACCTTCTGATCAGGAGTCAGACACGCTACCGTTGCGGCACGAGTTCCTGCAAATCTGGAAATTTGCCCTGCAATTCTGTAAGGATTCATGAATTTTATAAAAGCCCTTCAGTCAGACTAGGGATTGTTTGACCTCAACGTGATTGGTACACACAACCCTCTGATCTGGAGTCAGACGCGCTACCTTTGCGCCACGAGGCCCTGCACTTCAGAGAATTTGCCCTGCACTTCTGAGAATTTGCTGAGCCAGTTATATGGTCTAGCAGTAAGGATTCATGAATTTAATAAAAGACTTGCAGTCAAGAATAGGGATTGTTTGACCTCAACGTGATTGGTACACACAACCTTCTGATCTGGAGTCAACTTCTGATCTGGGGTCAACCTTCTGATCTGGAGTCAGACGCGCTACCGGTCCAGCACACCTAGGAATTTGCCCTGCACTTCTGGGAATTTGCTGAGCCAGTTATATGGTCTAACAGTAAGGATTCATGAATTTTATGAAAGACCTGCAGTCAGACTAGGAATTGTTTGACCTCAACGTGATTGGTACACACAACCTTCTGATCTGGAGTCAGACGCGCTACCTTTGTGCCACGAGGCCCTACACTTCGTCTAGCAGTATAACAGGCTTGCAGACAGATTAGAGGTGGTTTGACCTCGACGGGATTTGAACACGCAACCTTCTGATCTGGAGTCAGACGCGCTACCGTTGCGCCACGAGGCCCTGCAATTCTGAGAATTTGCTGAGCCAGTTATATGGTCTAGCAGTAAGGATTCATGAATTTATTAAAAGACTTGCAGTCATGATTAGGGATTGTTTGACCTCAACGTGATTTTTAACACGCAACCTTCTGATCTGGAGTCAGATGCGCTACCGTTGCGCCACGAGGCCCTGCACTTCAGAGAATTTGCCCTGCAATTCTGAGAATTGTTTGACCTCAACGTGATTGGTACACACAACCTTCTGTTCAGGAGTCAGACACGCTACCTAGTCTAACTAAATTGCTGAGCCAGTTATATGGTCTAGCAGTAAGGTTCAATGAATTTATTAAAAGACTTGCAGTCAAGATTAGGGATTGTTTGACCTCGACGTGATTTAAACACGCAACCTTCTGATCTGGTGTCAGACGCGCTACCGTTGCGCCACGAGGCCCTGCACGTCTGAGAATTTGCCCTGCAATTCTGAGAATATGCTGAGCCAGTTATATGGTCTAGCAGTAAGGATTCATGAATTTTATAAAAAGCTTGCAGAAAGATTAGGGATGGTTTGACCTCGACGTGATTTGAACACGCAACCTTCTGATCTGGAGTCAGACGCGCTACCGTTGCGCCACGAGGCCCTGCACTTCTGAGAATTTGCCCTGCATTTCTGAGAATTTGCTGAGCCAGTTATATGTTCTAGCAGTAAGGATTCATGAATTTATTAAAAGACTTGCAGTCAAGATTAGGGATTGTTTGACCTCGACATGATTTGAACACGCAACCTTCTGACCTGGAGTCAGACGCGCTACCGTTGCGCCACGAGGCCCTGCTCTTCTGAGAATTTACCCTGCATTTCTGAGAATTTGCTGAGCCAGTTATATGGTCTAGCAGTAAGGATTCATGAATTTTATGAAAGACCTGCAGTCAGACTAGGAATTGTTTGACCTCAACGTGATTGGTACACACAACCTTCTGTTCAGGAGTCAGACACGCTACCGTTGCGCCACGAGTTCCTGCAAATCTGGAAATTTGCCCTGCAATTCTGTAAGGATTCATGAATTTTATAAAAGCCCTTCAGTCAGACTAGGGATTGTTTGACCTCAACGTGATTGGTACACACAACCTTCTGATCTGGAGTCAGACGCGCTACCTTTGCGCCACGAGGCCCTGCACTTCAGAGAATTTGCCCTGCACTTCTGAGAATTTGCTGAGCCAGTTATATGGTCTAGCAGTAAGGATTCATGAATTTAATAAAAGACTTGCAGTCAAGAATAGGGATTGTTTGACCTCAATGTGATTGGTACACACAACCTTCTGATCTGGAGTCAACTTCTGATCTGGGGTCAACCTTCTGATCTGGAGTCAGACGCGCTACCTTTGTGCCACGAGGCCCTACACTTCGTCTAGCAGTATAACAGGCTTGCAGACAGATTAGAGGTGGTTTGACCTCGACGGGATTTGAACACGCAACCTTCTGATCTGGAGTCAGACGCGCTACCGTTGCGCCACGAGGCCCTGCAATTCAGGGAATTTGCCCTGCAATTCTGAGAATTTGCTGAGCCAGTTATATGGTCTAGCAGTAAGGATTCATGAATTTATTAAAAGACTTGCAGTCATGATTAGGGATTGTTTGACCTCAACGTGATTTTTAACACGCAACCTTCTGATCTGGAGTCAGATGCGCTACCGTTGCGCCACGAGGCCCTGCACTTCAGAGAATTTGCCCTGCAATTCTGAGAATTGTTTGACCTCAACGTGATTGGTACACACAACCTTCTGTTCAGGAGTCAGACACGCTACCTAGTCTAACTAAATTGCTGAGCCAGTTATATGGTCTAGCAGTAAGGTTCAATGAATTTATTAAAAGACTTGCAGTCAAGATTAGGGATTGTTTGACCTCGACGTGATTTAAACACGCAACCTTCTGATCTGGTGTCAGACGCGCTACCGTTGCGCCACGAGGCCCTGCACGTCTGAGAATTTGCCCTGCAATTCTGAGAATATGCTGAGCCAGTTATATGGTCTAGCAGTAAGGATTCATGAATTTTATAAAAAGCTTGCAGAAAGATTAGGGATGGTTTGACCTCGACGTGATTTGAACACGCAACCTTCTGATCTGGAGTCAGACGCGCTACCGTTGCGCCACGAGGCCATGCACTTCAGAGAATTTGCCCTGCAATTCTGAGAATTTGCTGAGCCAGTTATATGGTCTAGCAGTAAGGATTCATGAATTTATTAAAAGACCTGCACTCAGACTAGGAATTGTTTGACCTCAACGTTATTGGTACACACAACCTTCTGTTCAGGAGTCAGACACGCTACCGTTGCGCCACGAGTTCCTGCAAATCTGGGAATTTGCCCTGCAATTCTGTAAGGATTCATGAATTTTATAAAAGCCCTGCAGTCAGACTAGGGATTGTCTGATCTGGAGTCAGACGCGCTACGGGTCCAGCACACCTAGGAATTTGCCCTGCACTTCTGGGAATTTGCTGAGCCAGTTATATGGTCTAACAGTAAGGATTCATGAATTTTATAAAAGCCCTGCAGTCAGACTAGGGATTGTCTGATCTGGAGTCAGACGCGCTACGGGTCCAGCACACCTAGGAATTTGCCCTGCACTTCTGGGAATTTGCTGAGCCAGTTATATGGTCTAACAGTAAGGATTCATGAATTTTATGAAAGACCTGCAGTCAGACTAGGAATTGTTTGACCTCTACATGATTGGTACACACAACCTTCTGATCTGGAGTCAGACGCGCTACCTTTGCGCCACGAGGCCCTGCACTTCGTCTAGCAGTATAAAAGGCTTGCAGACAGATTAGGGATGGTTTGACCTCGACGTGATTTGAACACGCAACCTTCTGATCTGGAGTCAGACGCGCTACCGTTGCGCCACGAGGCCCTGCACTTCAGAGAATTTGCCCTGCAATTCTGAGAATTTGCTGAGCCAGTTATATGGTCTAGCAGTAAGGATTCATGAATTTAATAAAAGACTTGCAGTCAAGATTAGGGATTGTTTGACCTCGACGTGATTTGAACACGCAACCTTCTGATCTGGAGTCAGACGCGCTACCGTTGCGCCACGAGGCCCTGCACTTCTGAGAATTTGCCCTGCATTTCTGAGAATTTGCTGAGCCAGTTATATGTTCTAGCAGTAAGGATTCATGAATTTATTAAAAGACTTGCAGTCAAGATTAGGGATTGTTTGACCTCGACATGATTTGAACACGCAACCTTCTGATCTGGAGTCAGACGCGCTACCGTTGCGCCACGAGGCCCTGCACTTCTGAGAATTTGCCCTGCATTTCTGAGAATTTGCTGAGCCAGTTATATGGTCTAGCAGTAAGGATTCATGAATTTTATGAAAGACCTGCAGTCAGACTAGGAATTGTTTGACCTCAACGTGATTGGTACACACAACCTTCTGTTCAGGAGTCAGACACGCTACCGTTGCGCCACGAGTTCCTGCAAATCTGTGAATTTGCCCTGCAATTCTGTAAGGATTCATGAATTTTATAAAAGCCCTGCAGTCAGACTAGGGATTGTCTGATCTGGAGTCAGACGCGCTACCGGTCCAGCACACCTAGGAATTTGCCCTGCACTTCTGGGAATTTGCTGAGCCAGTTATATGGTCTAACAGTAAGGATTCATGAATTTTATGAAAGACCTGCAGTCAGACTAGGAATTGTTTGACCTCTACATGATTGGTACACACAACCTTCTGATCTGGAGTCAGACGCGCTACCTTTGCGCCACGAGGCCCTGCACTTCGTCTAGCAGTATAAAAGGCTTGCAGACAGATTAGGGATGGTTTGACCTCGACGTGATTTGAACACGCAACCTTCTGATCTGGAGTCAGACGCGCTACCGTTGCGCCACGAGGCCCTGCACTTCAGAGAATTTGCCCTGCAATTCTGAGAATTTGCTGAGCCAGTTATATGGTCTAGCAGTAAGGATTCATGAATTTAATAAAAGACTTGCAGTCAAGATTAGGGATTGTTTGACCTCGACGTGATTTGAACACGCAACCTTCTGATCTGGAGTCAGACGCGCTACCGTTGCGCCACGAGGCCCTGCACTTCTGAGAATTTGCCCTGCATTTCTGAGAATTTGCTGAGCCAGTTATATGTTCTAGCAGTAAGGATTCATGAATTTATTAAAAGACTTGCAGTCAAGATTAGGGATTGTTTGACCTCGACATGATTTGAACACGCAACCTTCTGATCTGGAGTCAGACGCGCTACCGTTGCGCCACGAGGCCCTGCTCTTCTGAGAATTTACCCTGCATTTCTGAGAATTTGCTGAGCCAGTTATATGGTCTAGCAGTAAGGATTCATGAATTTTATGAAAGACCTGCAGTCAGACTAGGAATTGTTTGACCTCAACGTGATTGGTACACACAACCTTCTGTTCAGGAGTCAGACACGCTACCGTTGCGCCACGAGTTCCTGCAAATCTGGAAATTTGCCCTGCAATTCTGTAAGGATTCATGAATTTTATAAAAGCCCTTCAGTCAGACTAGGGATTGTTTGACCTCAACGTGATTGGTACACACAACCTTCTGATCTGGAGTCAGACGCGCTACCTTTGCGCCACGAGGCCCTGCACTTCAGAGAATTTGCCCTGCACTTCTGAGAATTTGCTGAGCCAGTTATATGGTCTAGCAGTAAGGATTCATGAATTTAATAAAAGACTTGCAGTCAAGAATAGGGATTGTTTGACCTCAATGTGATTGGTACACACAACCTTCTGATCTGGAGTCAACTTCTGATCTGGGGTCAACCTTCTGATCTGGAGTCAGACGCGCTACCTTTGTGCCACGAGGCCCTACACTTCGTCTAGCAGTATAACAGGCTTGCAGACAGATTAGAGGTGGTTTGACCTCGACGGGATTTGAACACGCAACCTTCTGATCTGGAGTCAGACGCGCTACCGTTGCGCCACGAGGCCCTGCAATTCAGGGAATTTGCCCTGCAATTCTGAGAATTTGCTGAGCCAGTTATATGGTCTAGCAGTAAGGATTCATGAATTTATTAAAAGACTTGCAGTCATGATTAGGGATTGTTTGACCTCAACGTGATTTTTAACACGCAACCTTCTGATCTGGAGTCAGATGCGCTACCGTTGCGCCACGAGGCCCTGCACTTCAGAGAATTTGCCCTGCAATTCTGAGAATTGTTTGACCTCAACGTGATTGGTACACACAACCTTCTGTTCAGGAGTCAGACACGCTACCTAGTCTAACTAAATTGCTGAGCCAGTTATATGGTCTAGCAGTAAGGTTCAATGAATTTATTAAAAGACTTGCAGTCAAGATTAGGGATTGTTTGACCTCGACGTGATTTAAACACGCAACCTTCTGATCTGGTGTCAGACGCGCTACCGTTGCGCCACGAGGCCCTGCACGTCTGAGAATTTGCCCTGCAATTCTGAGAATATGCTGAGCCAGTTATATGGTCTAGCAGTAAGGATTCATGAATTTTATAAAAAGCTTGCAGAAAGATTAGGGATGGTTTGACCTCGACGTGATTTGAACACGCAACCTTCTGATCTGGAGTCAGACGCGCTACCGTTGCGCCACGAGGCCATGCACTTCAGAGAATTTGCCCTGCAATTCTGAGAATTTGCTGAGCCAGTTATATGGTCTAGCAGTAAGGATTCATGAATTTATTAAAAGACCTGCACTCAGACTAGGAATTGTTTGACCTCAACGTTATTGGTACACACAACCTTCTGTTCAGGAGTCAGACACGCTACCGTTGCGCCACGAGTTCCTGCAAATCTGGGAATTTGCCCTGCAATTCTGTAAGGATTCATGAATTTTATAAAAGCCCTGCAGTCAGACTAGGGATTGTCTGATCTGGAGTCAGACGCGCTACGGGTCCAGCACACCTAGGAATTTGCCCTGCACTTCTGGGAATTTGCTGAGCCAGTTATATGGTCTAGCAGTAAGGATTCATGAATTTTATGAAAGACCTGCAGTCAGACTAGGAATTGTTTGACCTCAACGTGATTGGTACACACAACCTTCTGTTCAGGAGTCAGACACGCTACCGTTGCGCCACGAGTTCCTGCAAATCTGTGAATTTGCCCTGCAATTCTGTAAGGATTCATGAATTTTATAAAAGCCCTGCAGTCAGACTAGGGATTGTCTGATCTGGAGTCAGACGCGCTACCGGTCCAGCACACCTAGGAATTTGCCCTGCACTTCTGGGAATTTGCTGAGCCAGTTATATGGTCTAACAGTAAGGATTCATGAATTTTATGAAAGACCTGCAGTCAGACTAGGAATTGTTTGACCTCTACATGATTGGTACACACAACCTTCTGATCTGGAGTCAGACGCGCTACCTTTGCGCCACGAGGCCCTGCACTTCGTCTAGCAGTATAAAAGGCTTGCAGACAGATTAGGGATGGTTTGACCTCGACGTGATTTGAACACGCAACCTTCTGATCTGGAGTCAGACGCGCTACCGTTGCGCCACGAGGCCCTGCACTTCAGAGAATTTGCCCTGCAATTCTGAGAATTTGCTGAGCCAGTTATATGGTCTAGCAGTAAGGATTCATGAATTTAATAAAAGACTTGCAGTCAAGATTAGGGATTGTTTGACCTCGACGTGATTTGAACACGCAACCTTCTGATCTGGAGTCAGACGCGCTACCGTTGCGCCACGAGGCCCTGCACTTCTGAGAATTTGCCCTGCATTTCTGAGAATTTGCTGAGCCAGTTATATGTTCTAGCAGTAAGGATTCATGAATTTATTAAAAGACTTGCAGTCAAGATTAGGGATTGTTTGACCTCGACATGATTTGAACACGCAACCTTCTGATCTGGAGTCAGACGCGCTACCGTTGCGCCACGAGGCCCTGCTCTTCTGAGAATTTACCCTGCATTTCTGAGAATTTGCTGAGCCAGTTATATGGTCTAGCAGTAAGGATTCATGAATTTTATGAAAGACCTGCAGTCAGACTAGGAATTGTTTGACCTCAACGTGATTGGTACACACAACCTTCTGTTCAGGAGTCAGACACGCTACCGTTGCGCCACGAGTTCCTGCAAATCTGGAAATTTGCCCTGCAATTCTGTAAGGATTCATGAATTTTATAAAAGCCCTTCAGTCAGACTAGGGATTGTTTGACCTCAACGTGATTGGTACACACAACCCTCTGATCTGGAGTCAGACGCGCTACCTTTGCGCCACAAGGCCCTGCACTTCAGAGAATTTGCCCTGCACTTCTGAGAATTTGCTGAGCCAGTTATATGGTCTAGCAGTAAGGATTCATGAATTTAATAAAAGACTTGCAGTCAAGAATAGGGATTGTTTGACCTCAACGTGATTGGTACACACAACCTTCTGATCTGGAGTCAACTTCTGATCTGGGGTCAACCTTCTGATCTGGAGTCAGACGCGCTACCGGTCCAGCACACCTAGGAATTTGCCCTGCACTTCTGGGAATTTGCTGAGCCAGTTATATGGTCTAACAGTAAGGATTCATGAATTTTATGAAAGACCTGCAGTCAGACTAGGAATTGTTTGACCTCAACGTGATTGGTACACACAACCTTCTGATCTGGAGTCAGACGCGCTACCGTTGCGCCACGAGGCCCTGCTCTTCTGAGAATTTACCCTGCATTTCTGAGAATTTGCTGAGCCAGTTATATGGTCTAGCAGTAAGGATTCATGAATTTTATGAAAGACCTGCAGTCAGACTAGGAATTGTTTGACCTCAACGTGATTGGTACACACAACCTTCTGTTCAGGAGTCAGACACGCTACCGTTGCGCCACGAGTTCCTGCAAATCTGGAAATTTGCCCTGCAATTCTGTAAGGATTCATGAATTTTATAAAAGCCCTTCAGTCAGACTAGGGATTGTTTGACCTCAACGTGATTGGTACACACAACCCTCTGATCTGGAGTCAGACGCGCTACCTTTGCGCCACGAGGCCCTGCACTTCAGAGAATTTGCCCTGCACTTCTGAGAATTTGCTGAGCCAGTTATATGGTCTAGCAGTAAGGATTCATGAATTTAATAAAAGACTTGCAGTCAAGAATAGGGATTGTTTGACCTCAACGTGATTGGTACACACAACCTTCTGATCTGGAGTCAACTTCTGATCTGGGGTCAACCTTCTGATCTGGAGTCAGACGCGCTACCGGTCCAGCACACCTAGGAATTTGCCCTGCACTTCTGGGAATTTGCTGAGCCAGTTATATGGTCTAACAGTAAGGATTCATGAATTTTATGAAAGACCTGCAGTCAGACTAGGAATTGTTTGACCTCAACGTGATTGGTACACACAACCTTCTGATCTGGAGTCAGACGCGCTACCTTTGTGCCACGAGGCCCTACACTTCGTCTAGCAGTATAACAGGCTTGCAGACAGATTAGAGGTGGTTTGACCTCGACGGGATTTGAACACGCAACCTTCTGATCTGGAGTCAGACGCGCTACCGTTGCGCCACGAGGCCCTGCAATTCTGAGAATTTGCTGAGCCAGTTATATGGTCTAGCAGTAAGGATTCATGAATTTATTAAAAGACTTGCAGTCATGATTAGGGATTGTTTGACCTCAACGTGATTTTTAACACGCAACCTTCTGATCTGGAGTCAGATGCGCTACCGTTGCGCCACGAGGCCCTGCACTTCAGAGAATTTGCCCTGCAATTCTGAGAATTGTTTGACCTCAACGTGATTGGTACACACAACCTTCTGTTCAGGAGTCAGACACGCTACCTAGTCTAACTAAATTGCTGAGCCAGTTATATGGTCTAGCAGTAAGGTTCAATGAATTTATTAAAAGACTTGCAGTCAAGATTAGGGATTGTTTGACCTCGACGTGATTTAAACACGCAACCTTCTGATCTGGTGTCAGACGCGCTACCGTTGCGCCACGAGGCCCTGCACGTCTGAGAATTTGCCCTGCAATTCTGAGAATATGCTGAGCCAGTTATACGGTCTAGCAGTAAGGATTCATGAATTTTATAAAAAGCTTGCAGAAAGATTAGGGATGGTTTGACCTCGACGTGATTTGAACACGCAACCTTCTGATCTGGAGTCAGACGCGCTACCGTTGCGCCACGAGGCCCTGCAATTCAGGGAATTTGCCCTGCAATTCTGAGAATTTGCTGAGCCAGTTATATGGTCTAGCAGTAAGGATTCATGAATTTATTAAAAGACTTGCAGTCATGATTAGGGATTGTTTGACCTCAACGTGATTTTTAACACGCAACCTTCTGATCTGGAGTCAGATGCGCTACCGTTGCGCCACGAGGCCCTGCACTTCAGAGAATTTGCCCTGCAATTCTGAGAATTGTTTGACCTCAACGTGATTGGTACACACAACCTTCTGTTCAGGAGTCAGACACGCTACCTAGTCTAACTAAATTGCTGAGCCAGTTATATGGTCTAGCAGTAAGGTTCAATGAATTTATTAAAAGACTTGCAGTCAAGATTAGGGATTGTTTGACCTCGACGTGATTTAAACACGCAACCTTCTGATCTGGTGTCAGACGCGCTACCGTTGCGCCACGAGGCCCTGCACGTCTGAGAATTTGCCCTGCAATTCTGAGAATATGCTGAGCCAGTTATATGGTCTAGCAGTAAGGATTCATGAATTTTATAAAAAGCTTGCAGAAAGATTAGGGATGGTTTGACCTCGACGTGATTTGAACACGCAACCTTCTGATCTGGAGTCAGACGCGCTACCGTTGCGCCACGAGGCCATGCACTTCAGAGAATTTGCCCTGCAATTCTGAGAATTTGCTGAGCCAGTTATATGGTCTAGCAGTAAGGATTCATGAATTTATTAAAAGACCTGCACTCAGACTAGGAATTGTTTGACCTCAACGTTATTGGTACACACAACCTTCTGTTCAGGAGTCAGACACGCTACCGTTGCGCCACGAGTTCCTGCAAATCTGGGAATTTGCCCTGCAATTCTGTAAGGATTCATGAATTTTATAAAAGCCCTGCAGTCAGACTAGGGATTGTCTGATCTGGAGTCAGACGCGCTACGGGTCCAGCACACCTAGGAATTTGCCCTGCACTTCTGGGAATTTGCTGAGCCAGTTATATGGTCTAGCAGTAAGGATTCATGAATTTTATGAAAGACCTGCAGTCAGACTAGGAATTGTTTGACCTCAACGTGATTGGTACACACAACCTTCTGTTCAGGAGTCAGACACGCTACCGTTGCGCCACGAGTTCCTGCAAATCTGTGAATTTGCCCTGCAATTCTGTAAGGATTCATGAATTTTATAAAAGCCCTGCAGTCAGACTAGGGATTGTCTGATCTGGAGTCAGACGCGCTACCGGTCCAGCACACCTAGGAATTTGCCCTGCACTTCTGGGAATTTGCTGAGCCAGTTATATGGTCTAACAGTAAGGATTCATGAATTTTATGAAAGACCTGCAGTCAGACTAGGAATTGTTTGACCTCTACATGATTGGTACACACAACCTTCTGATCTGGAGTCAGACGCGCTACCTTTGCGCCACGAGGCCCTGCACTTCGTCTAGCAGTATAAAAGGCTTGCAGACAGATTAGGGATGGTTTGACCTCGACGTGATTTGAACACGCAACCTTCTGATCTGGAGTCAGACGCGCTACCGTTGCGCCACGAGGCCCTGCACTTCAGAGAATTTGCCCTGCAATTCTGAGAATTTGCTGAGCCAGTTATATGGTCTAGCAGTAAGGATTCATGAATTTAATAAAAGACTTGCAGTCAAGATTAGGGATTGTTTGACCTCGACGTGATTTGAACACGCAACCTTCTGATCTGGAGTCAGACGCGCTACCGTTGCGCCACGAGGCCCTGCACTTCTGAGAATTTGCCCTGCATTTCTGAGAATTTGCTGAGCCAGTTATATGTTCTAGCAGTAAGGATTCATGAATTTATTAAAAGACTTGCAGTCAAGATTAGGGATTGTTTGACCTCGACATGATTTGAACACGCAACCTTCTGATCTGGAGTCAGACGCGCTACCGTTGCGCCACGAGGCCCTGCTCTTCTGAGAATTTACCCTGCATTTCTGAGAATTTGCTGAGCCAGTTATATGGTCTAGCAGTAAGGATTCATGAATTTTATGAAAGACCTGCAGTCAGACTAGGAATTGTTTGACCTCAACGTGATTGGTACACACAACCTTCTGTTCAGGAGTCAGACACGCTACCGTTGCGCCACGAGTTCCTGCAAATCTGGAAATTTGCCCTGCAATTCTGTAAGGATTCATGAATTTTATAAAAGCCCTTCAGTCAGACTAGGGATTGTTTGACCTCAACGTGATTGGTACACACAACCCTCTGATCTGGAGTCAGACGCGCTACCTTTGCGCCACAAGGCCCTGCACTTCAGAGAATTTGCCCTGCACTTCTGAGAATTTGCTGAGCCAGTTATATGGTCTAGCAGTAAGGATTCATGAATTTAATAAAAGACTTGCAGTCAAGAATAGGGATTGTTTGACCTCAACGTGATTGGTACACACAACCTTCTGATCTGGAGTCAACTTCTGATCTGGGGTCAACCTTCTGATCTGGAGTCAGACGCGCTACCGGTCCAGCACACCTAGGAATTTGCCCTGCACTTCTGGGAATTTGCTGAGCCAGTTATATGGTCTAACAGTAAGGATTCATGAATTTTATGAAAGACCTGCAGTCAGACTAGGAATTGTTTGACCTCAACGTGATTGGTACACACAACCTTCTGATCTGGAGTCAGACGCGCTACCGTTGCGCCACGAGGCCCTGCTCTTCTGAGAATTTACCCTGCATTTCTGAGAATTTGCTGAGCCAGTTATATGGTCTAGCAGTAAGGATTCATGAATTTTATGAAAGACCTGCAGTCAGACTAGGAATTGTTTGACCTCAACGTGATTGGTACACACAACCTTCTGTTCAGGAGTCAGACACGCTACCGTTGCGCCACGAGTTCCTGCAAATCTGGAAATTTGCCCTGCAATTCTGTAAGGATTCATGAATTTTATAAAAGCCCTTCAGTCAGACTAGGGATTGTTTGACCTCAACGTGATTGGTACACACAACCCTCTGATCTGGAGTCAGACGCGCTACCTTTGCGCCACGAGGCCCTGCACTTCAGAGAATTTGCCCTGCACTTCTGAGAATTTGCTGAGCCAGTTATATGGTCTAGCAGTAAGGATTCATGAATTTAATAAAAGACTTGCAGTCAAGAATAGGGATTGTTTGACCTCAACGTGATTGGTACACACAACCTTCTGATCTGGAGTCAACTTCTGATCTGGGGTCAACCTTCTGATCTGGAGTCAGACGCGCTACCGGTCCAGCACACCTAGGAATTTGCCCTGCACTTCTGGGAATTTGCTGAGCCAGTTATATGGTCTAACAGTAAGGATTCATGAATTTTATGAAAGACCTGCAGTCAGACTAGGAATTGTTTGACCTCAACGTGATTGGTACACACAACCTTCTGATCTGGAGTCAGACGCGCTACCTTTGTGCCACGAGGCCCTACACTTCGTCTAGCAGTATAACAGGCTTGCAGACAGATTAGAGGTGGTTTGACCTCGACGGGATTTGAACACGCAACCTTCTGATCTGGAGTCAGACGCGCTACCGTTGCGCCACGAGGCCCTGCAATTCTGAGAATTTGCTGAGCCAGTTATATGGTCTAGCAGTAAGGATTCATGAATTTATTAAAAGACTTGCAGTCATGATTAGGGATTGTTTGACCTCAACGTGATTTTTAACACGCAACCTTCTGATCTGGAGTCAGATGCGCTACCGTTGCGCCACGAGGCCCTGCACTTCAGAGAATTTGCCCTGCAATTCTGAGAATTGTTTGACCTCAACGTGATTGGTACACACAACCTTCTGTTCAGGAGTCAGACACGCTACCTAGTCTAACTAAATTGCTGAGCCAGTTATATGGTCTAGCAGTAAGGTTCAATGAATTTATTAAAAGACTTGCAGTCAAGATTAGGGATTGTTTGACCTCGACGTGATTTAAACACGCAACCTTCTGATCTGGTGTCAGACGCGCTACCGTTGCGCCACGAGGCCCTGCACGTCTGAGAATTTGCCCTGCAATTCTGAGAATATGCTGAGCCAGTTATACGGTCTAGCAGTAAGGATTCATGAATTTTATAAAAAGCTTGCAGAAAGATTAGGGATGGTTTGACCTCGACGTGATTTGAACACGCAACCTTCTGATCTGGAGTCAGACGCGCTACCGTTGCGCCACGAGGCCATGCACTTCAGAGAATTTGCCCTGCAATTCTGAGAATTTGCTGAGCCAGTTATATGGTCTAGCAGTAAGGATTCATGAATTTATTAAAAGACCTGCACTCAGACTAGGAATTGTTTGACCTCAACATTATTGGTACACACAACCTTCTGTTCAGGAGTCAGACACGCTACCGTTGCGCCACGAGTTCCTGCAAATCTGGGAATTTGCCCTGCAATTCTGTAAGGATTCATGAATTTTATAAAAGCCCTGCAGTCAGACTAGGGATTGTCTGATCTGGAGTCAGACGCGCTACGGGTCCAGCACACCTAGGAATTTGCCCTGCACTTCTGGGAATTTGCTGAGCCAGTTATATGGTCTAACAGTAAGGATTCATGAATTTTATAAAAGCCCTGCAGTCAGACTAGGGATTGTCTGATCTGGAGTCAGACGCGCTACGGGTCCAGCACACCTAGGAATTTGCCCTGCACTTCTGGGAATTTGCTGAGCCAGTTATATGGTCTAACAGTAAGGATTCATGAATTTTATGAAAGACCTGCAGTCAGACTAGGAATTGTTTGACCTCTACATGATTGGTACACACAACCTTCTGATCTGGAGTCAGACGCGCTACCTTTGCGCCACGAGGCCCTGCACTTCGTCTAGCAGTATAAAAGGCTTGCAGACAGATTAGGGATGGTTTGACCTCGACGTGATTTGAACACGCAACCTTCTGATCTGGAGTCAGACGCGCTACCGTTGCGCCACGAGGCCCTGCACTTCAGAGAATTTGCCCTGCAATTCTGAGAATTTGCTCAGCCAGTTATATGGTCTAGCAGTAAGGATTCATGAATTTAATAAAAGACTTGCAGTCAAGATTAGGGATTGTTTGACCTCGACGTGATTTGAACACGCAACCTTCTGATCTGCAGTCAGACGCGCTACCGTTGCGCCACGAGGCCCTGCACTTCTGAGAATTTGCCCTGCATTTCTGAGAATTTGCTGAGCCAGTTATATGTTCTAGCAGTAAGGATTCATGAATTTATTAAAAGACTTGCAGTCAAGATTAGGGATTGTTTGACCTCGACATGATTTGAACACGCAACCTTCTGATCTGGAGTCAGACGCGCTACCGTTGCGCCACGAGGCCCTGCTCTTCTGAGAATTTGCCCTGCATTTCTGAGAATTTGCTGAGCCAGTTATATGGTCTAGCAGTAAGGATTCATGAATTTTATGAAAGACCTGCAGTCAGACTAGGAATTGTTTGACCTCAACGTGATTGGTACACACAACCTTCTGTTCAGGAGTCAGACACGCTACCGTTGCGCCACGAGTTCCTGCAAATCTGGGAATTTGCCCTGCAATTCTGTAAGGATTCATGAATTTTATAAAAGCCCTGCAGTCAGACTAGGGATTGTCTGATCTGGAGTCAGACGCGCTACCGGTCCAGCACACCTAGGAACTTGCCCTGCACTTCTGGGAATTTGCTGAGCCAGTTATATGGTCTAACAGTAAGGATTCATGAATTTTATGAAAGACCTGCAGTCAGACTAGGAATTGTTTGACCTCAACGTGATTGGTACACACAACCTTCTGTTCAGGAGTCAGACACACTACCGTTGCGCCACGAGTTCTTGCAAATCTGGGAATTTGCCCTGCAATTCTGTAAGGATTCATGAATTTTATAAAAGACCTGCAGTCAGACTAGGGATTGTTTGACTAGGGATTGTCTGATCTGGAGTCAGACGCGCTACCGGTCCAGCACACCTAGGAATTTGCCCTGCACTTCTGGGAATTTGCTGAGCCAGTTATATGGTCTAACAGTAAGGATTCATGAATTTTATGAAAGACCTGCAGTCAGACTAGGAATTGTTTGACCTCAACGTGATTGGTACACACAACCTTCTGTTCAGGAGTCAGACACGCTACCGTTGCGCCACGAGTTCCTGCAAATCTGTGAATTTGCCCTGCAATTCTGTAAGGATTCATGAATTTTATAAAAGCCCTGCAGTCAGACTAGGGATTGTCTGATCTGGAGTCAGACGCGCTACTGGTCCAGCACACCTAGGAACTTGCCCTGCACTTCTGGGAATTTGCTGAGCCAGTTATATGGTCTAACAGTAAGGATTCATGAATTTTATGAAAGACCTGCAGTCAGACTAGGAATTGTTTGACCTCAACGTGATTGGTACACACAACCTTCTGTTCAGGAGTCAGACACACTACCGTTGCGCCACGAGTTCTTGCAAATCTGGGAATTTGCCCTGCAATTCTGTAAGGATTCATGAATTTTATAAAAGACCTGCAGTCAGACTAGGGATTGTTTGACTAGGGATTGTCTGATCTGGAGTCAGACGCGCTACCGGTCCAGCACACCTAGGAATTTGCCCTGCACTTCTGGGAATTTGCTGAGCCAGTTATATGGTCTAACAGTAAGGATTCATGAATTTTATAAAAGGCTTGCAGTCAGATTAGGGATTGTTTGACCTCAACGTGACTTGACACAACCTTCTGATCTGGAGTCAGACGCGCTACCGTTGCGCCACGAGGCCCTGTATGTCTGAGGATTTGCTGAGCCAGTTATATGGTCTAGCAGTAAGGATTCATGAATTTTATAAAAGGCTTGCAGATAAATTAGGGATTGTTTGACCTCGACGTGATTTGAACACGCAACCTTCTGATCTGGAGTCAGACGCGCTACCGTTGCGCCACGAGGCCCTGCACTGATGAGAATTTGCCCTGCATTTCTGAGAATTTGCTGAGCCAGTTATATGGTCTAGCAGTAAGGATTCATGAATTTTATGAAAGACCTGCAGTCAGACTAGGAATTGTTTGACCTCAACGTGATTGGTACACACAACCTTCTGTTCAGGAGTCAGACACGCTACCGTTGCGCCACGAGTTCCTGCAAATCTGTGAATTTGCCCTGCAATTCTGTAAGGATTCATGAATTTTATAAAAGCCCTGCAGTCAGACTAGGGATTGTCTGATCTGGAGTCAGACGCGCTACCGGTCCAGCACACCTAGGAATTTGCCCTGCACTTCTGGGAATTTGCTGAGCCAGTTATATGGTCTAACAGTAAGGATTCATGAATTTTATGAAAGACCTGCAGTCAGACTAGGAATTGTTTGACCTCTACATGATTGGTACACACAACCTTCTGATCTGGAGTCAGACGCGCTACCTTTGCGCCACGAGGCCCTGCACTTCGTCTAGCAGTATAAAAGGCTTGCAGACAGATTAGGGATGGTTTGACCTCGACGTGATTTGAACACGCAACCTTCTGATCTGGAGTCAGACGCGCTACCGTTGCGCCACGAGGCCCTGCACTTCAGAGAATTTGCCCTGCAATTCTGAGAATTTGCTGAGCCAGTTATATGGTCTAGCAGTAAGGATTCATGAATTTAATAAAAGACTTGCAGTCAAGATTAGGGATTGTTTGACCTCGACGTGATTTGAACACGCAACCTTCTGATCTGGAGTCAGACGCGCTACCGTTGCGCCACGAGGCCCTGCACTTCTGAGAATTTGCCCTGCATTTCTGAGAATTTGCTGAGCCAGTTATATGTTCTAGCAGTAAGGATTCATGAATTTATTAAAAGACTTGCAGTCAAGATTAGGGATTGTTTGACCTCGACATGATTTGAACACGCAACCTTCTGATCTGGAGTCAGACGCGCTACCGTTGCGCCACGAGGCCCTGCTCTTCTGAGAATTTACCCTGCATTTCTGAGAATTTGCTGAGCCAGTTATATGGTCTAGCAGTAAGGATTCATGAATTTTATGAAAGACCTGCAGTCAGACTAGGAATTGTTTGACCTCAACGTGATTGGTACACACAACCTTCTGTTCAGGAGTCAGACACGCTACCGTTGCGGCACGAGTTCCTGCAAATCTGGAAATTTGCCCTGCAATTCTGTAAGGATTCATGAATTTTATAAAAGCCCTTCAGTCAGACTAGGGATTGTTTGACCTCAACGTGATTGGTACACACAACCCTCTGATCTGGAGTCAGACGCGCTACCTTTGCGCCACGAGGCCCTGCACTTCAGAGAATTTGCCCTGCACTTCTGAGAATTTGCTGAGCCAGTTATATGGTCTAGCAGTAAGGATTCATGAATTTAATAAAAGACTTGCAGTCAAGAATAGGGATTGTTTGACCTCAACGTGATTGGTACACACAACCTTCTGATCTGGAGTCAACCTTCTGATCTGGAGTCAGACGCGCTACCGGTCCAGCACACCTAGGAATTTGCCCTGCACTTCTGGGAATTTGCTGAGCCAGTTATATGGTCTAACAGTAAGGATTCATGAATTTTATGAAAGACCTGCAGTCAGACTAGGAATTGTTTGACCTCAACGTGATTGGTACACACAACCTTCTGATCTGGAGTCAGACGCGCTACCTTTGTGCCACGAGGCCCTACACTTCGTCTAGCAGTATAACAGGCTTGCAGACAGATTAGAGGTGGTTTGACCTCGACGGGATTTGAACACGCAACCTTCTGATCTGGAGTCAGACGCGCTACCGTTGCGCCACGAGGCCCTGCAATTCTGAGAATTTGCAAGGATTCATGAATTTATTAAAGCCCTGCAGTCAGACTAGGGATTGTCTGATCTGGAGTCAGACGCGCTACCGGTCCAGCACACCTAGGAATTTGCCGAGCCAGTTATATGGTCTAACAGTAAGGATTCATGAATTTTATGAAAGACCTGCAGTCAGACTAGGAATTGTTTGACCTCAACGTGATTGGTACACACAACCTTCTGATCTGGAGTCAGACGCGCTACCGTTGCGCCACGAGGCCCTGTATGTCTGAAAATTTGCCCTGCAATTCTGAGAATTTGCTGAGCCAGTTATATGGTCTAGCAGTAAGGATTCGTGAATTTAATAAAAGACTTTCAGTCAAGATTAGGGATTGTTTGACCTCGACGTGATTTGAACACGCAACCTTCTGATCTGGAGTCAGACGCGCTACCGTTGCGCCACTAGGTCCTGTACTTTGCAGAGTTTGCCCTGCATTTCTGAGAATTTGCTGAGCCAGTTATATGGTCTAGCAGTAAGGATTCATGAATTTATTAAAAGACTTGCAGTCAAGATTAGGAATTGTTTGACCTCAACGTGATTGGTACACGCAACCTTCTGTTCAGGAGTCAGACACGCTACCGTTGCGCCACGAGGTCCTGCAAATCTGTGCATTTGCCCTACAATTCTGTAAGGATTCATGAATTTTATAAAAGGCTTGCAGTCAGATGAGGGATTGTTTGACCTCGACGTTATTTGAACACGCAACCTTCTGATCTGGAGTCAGACGCGCTACCGTTGCACCACGAGGCCCTGCACGTCTGAGAATTTGCCCTGCAATTCTGAGAATTTGCTGAGCCAGTTATATGGTCTAAAAGGAATGATTCATGAATTTTATAAAAGAATTGCAGTCAAGATTAGGGATTATTTGACCTCGACGTTATTTGAACACGCAACCTTCTGATCTGGAGTCAGACGCGCTACCGTTGCACCACGAGGCCCTGCACGTCTGAGAATTTGCCCTGCATTTCTGAGAATTTGCTGAGCCAGTTATATGGTCTAACAGTAAGGATTCATGAATTTTATAAAAGGCTTGCAGTCAGATTAGGTATTGTTTGACCTCGACGTGATTTGAACACGCAACCTTCTGACCTGGAGTCAGACGCGCTACCGTTGCACCACGAGGTCCTGTACTTCTCAGAGTTTGCCCTGCATTTCTGAGAATTTGCTGAGCCAGTTATATGGTCTAGCAGTAAGGATTCGTGAATTTTATGAAAGACCTGCAGTCAGACTAGGGATTGTCTGATCTGGAGTCAGACGCGCTGCCGGTCCAGCACACCTAATAATTTGCCCTGCACTTCTGGGAATTTGCTGAGCCAGTTATATGGTCTAGCAGTAAGGATTCATGAATTTAATAAAAGGCTTGCAGTCAGATTAGAGATTGTTTGACCTAGACGTGATTTGAACACGCAACCTTCTGATCTGGAGTCAGACGCACTACCGTTGCGCCACGAGGCCCTACACATCTGAGAATTTGCCCTGCAATTCTGAGAATTTGCTGAGCCAGTTATATGGTCTAGCAGTAAGGATTCATGAATTTAATAAAAGACTTGCAGTCAAGATTAGGGATTGTTTGACCTCAACGTGATTTGAACACGCAAACTTCTGATCTGGAGTCAGACCCGCTACCATTGCGCCACAAGGCCCTACACATCTGAGAATTTGCCCTGCAATTCTGAGAATTTGCTGAGCCAGTTATATGGTCTAGCAGTAAGGATTCATGAATTTTATGAAAGACCTGCAGTCAGACTAGGGGTTGTTTGACCTCAACGTGATTGGTACACACAACCTTCTGTTCAGGAGTCAGACACGCTACTGTTGCGCCACGAGTTCCTGCAAATCTGGGAATTTGCCCTGCAATTCTGTAAGGATTCATGAATTTTATAAAAGACCTGCAGTCAGACTAGGGATTGTCTGATCTGGAGTCAGACGCGCTACCGGTCCAGCACACCTAGGAATTTGCCCTGCAATTCTAAGAATTTGCTGAGCCAGTTATATGGTCTAGAAGTAAGGATTCATGAATTTTATGAAAGACCTGCAGTCAGACTAGGGGATGTTTGACCTCAACGTGATTGTTACACACAACCTTCTGATCTGGAGTCAGACACGCTACCGTTGCGCCACGAGGTCCTGCAAATCTGTGAATTTGCCCTGCAATTCTGTAAGGATTCATGAATTTTATAAAAGAGCTGCAGTCAGACAAGGGATTGTTTGACTAGGGATTGTCTGATCTGGAGTCAGACGCGCTACCGGTCCAGCACACCTAATAATTTACCCTGCACTTCTGAGAATTTGCTGAGCCAGTTATATGGTCTAGCAGTAAGGATTCATGAATTTTATAAAAGGCTTGCAGACAGATTAGGGATGGTTTGACCTCGACGTGATTTGAACACGCAACCTTCTGATCTGGAGTCAGACGCGCTACCGTTGTGCCACGAGGTCCTGCACTTCTGAGAATTTGCCCTGCAATTCTGAGAATTTGCTAAGCCAGTAATATGGACTAGCAATAAGGATTCATGAATTTTATAAAAGATCTCGAGTCAGATGCGCTACCGTTGCGCCACAAGGTCCTGCAAATCTGAGAATTTGCTGAGCCAGTTACATGGTCTAGCAGTAAGGATTCATGAATTTTATTAAAGTCTTGCAGTCAGATTAAGGATTGTTTGACCTCGACGTGATTTGAACAAACAACCTTCTGATCTGGAGTCAGACGCGCTACCGTTGCGCCACGAGGTCCTGCAAATCTGGGGAATTTGCCCTGCAATTCTGTAAGGATTCATGAATTTTATAAAAGACCTGTAGTCAGACTAGGGATTGTTTGACTAGGGATTGTCTGATCTGGAGTCAGACGCGCTACCGGTCCAGCACACCTAGGAATTTGCCCTGCACTTCTGGGAATTTGCTGAGCCAGTTATATGGTCTAGCAGTAAGGATTCATGAATTTTATAAAAGGCTTGCAGTCAGACTAGGGGTTGTTTGACCTCGACATGATTTGAACACACAACCTTCTGATCTGGAGTCAGACACGCTACCGTTGCATACTTCTCAGAGTTTGCCGTGCATTACTGAGATTTTGCTGAGCGAGTTATATGGTCTAGCAGTAACGATTCATGAATTTTATAAAAGGCTTGCAGTCAGATTAGAGATTGTTTGACCTAGACGTGATTTGAACACGCAACCTTCTGATCTGGAGTCAGACGCACTACCGTTGCGCCACGAGGCCCTACACATCTGAGAATTTGCCCTGCAATTCTGAGAATTTGCTGAGCCAGTTATATGGTCTAGCAGTAAGGATTCATGAATTTAATAAAAGACTTGCAGTCAAGATTAGGGATTGTTTGACCTCGACGTGATTTGAACACGCAACCTTCTGATCTGGAGTCAGACGCGCTACCGTTGCGCCACGAGGTCCTGCACTTCTGAGAATTTGCCCTGCAATTCTGAGAATTTGCTAAGCCAGTAATATGGACTAGCAATAAGGATTCATGAATTTTATAAAAGATCTCGAGTCAGATGCGCTACCGTTGCGCCACAAGGTCCTGCAAATCTGAGAATTTGCTGAGCCAGTTACATGGTCTAGCAGTAAGGATTCATGAATTTTATTAAAGTCTTGCAGTCAGATTAAGGATTGTTTGACCTCGACGTGATTTGAACAAACAACCTTCTGATCTGGAGTCAGACGCGCTACCGTTGCGCCACGAGGTCCTGCAAATCTGGGGAATTTGCCCTGCAATTCTGTAAGGATTCATGAATTTTATAAAAGACCTGCAGTCAGACTAGGGATTGTTTGACTAGGGATTGTCTGATCTGGAGTCAGACGCGCTACCGGTCCAGCACACCTAGGAATTTGCCCTGCACTTCTGGGAATTTGCTGAGCCAGTTATATGGTCTAGCAGTAAGGATTCATGAATTTTATAAAAGGCTTGCAGTCAGACTAGGGGTTGTTTGACCTCGACATGATTTGAACACGCAACCTTCTGATCTGGAGTCAGACACGCTACCGTTGCATACTTCTCAGAGTTTGCCGTGCATTACTGAGATTTTGCTGAGCGAGTTATATGGTCTAGCAGTAACGATTCATGAATTTTATAAAAGGCTTGCAGTCAGATTAAAGATTGTTTGACCTAGACGTGATTTGAACACGCAACCTTCTGATCTGGAGTCAGACGCACTACCGTTGCGCCACGAGGCCCTACACATCTGAGAATTTGCCCTGCAATTCTGAGAATTTGCTGAGCCAGTTATATGGTCTAGCAGTAAGGATTCATGAATTTAATAAAAGACTTGCAGTCAAGATTAGGGATTGTTTGACCTCAACGTGATTTGAACACGCAACCTTCTGATCTGGAGTCAGACGCGCTACCGTTGCGCCACGAGTTCCTGCAAATCTGGGAATTTGCCCTGCAATTCTGAGAATTTGCTGAGCCAGTTATATGGTCTAGCAGTAAGGATTCATGAATTTTATGAAAGACCTGCAGTCAGACTAGGAATTGTTTGACCTCAACGTGATTGGTACACACAACCTTCTGTTCAGGAGTCAGACACGCTACCGTTGCGCCACGAGTTCCTGCAAATCTGGGAATTTGCCCTGCAATTCTGTAAGGATTCATGAATTTTATAAAAGCCCTGCAGTCAGACTAGGGATTGTCTGATCTGGAGTCAGACGCGCTACCGGTCCAGCACACCTAGGAATTTGCTGAGCCAGTTATATGGTCTAACAGTAAGGATTCATGAATTTTATGAAAGACCTGCAGTCAGACTAGGAATTGTTTGACCTCAACGTGATTGGTACACACAACCTTCTGTTCAGGAGTCAGACACACTACCGTTGCGCCACGAGTTCCTGCAAATCTGGGAATTTGCCCTGCAATTCTGTAAGGATTCATGAATTTTATAAAAGACCTGCAGTCAGACTAGGGATTGTCTGATCTGGAGTCAGACGCGCTACCGGTCCAGCACACCTAGGAATTTGCCCTGCACTTCTGGGAATTTGCTGAGCCAGTTATATGGTCTAACAGTAAGGATTCATGAATTTTATAAAAGGCTTGCAGTCAGATTAGGGATTGTTTGACCTCGACGTGACTTGAACACACAACCTTCTGATCTGGAGTCAGACGCGCTACCGTTGCGCCACGAGGCACTGTATGTCTGAGGATTTGCTGAGCCAGTTATATGGTCTAGCAGTAAGGATTCATGAATTTTATAAAAGGCTTGCAGACAGATTAGGGATGGTTTGACCTCGACGTGATTTGAACACGCAACCTTCTGATCTGGAGTCAGACGCGCTACCGTTGCGCCACGAGGCCCTGCACTTCAGAGAATTTGCCCTGCAATTCTGAGAATTTGCTGAGCCAGTTATATGGTCTAGCAGTAAGGATTCATGAATTTATTAAAAGACTTGCAGTCAAGATTAGGGATTGTTTGACCTCGACGTGATTTGAACACGCAACCTTCTGATCTGGAGTCAGACGCGCTACGTTGCGCCACGAGGCCCTGCACTTCTGAGAATTTGCCCTGCATTTCTGAGAATTTGCTGAGCCAGTTATATGGTCTAGCAGTAAGGATTCATGAATTTTATGAAAGACCTGCAGTCAGACTAGGAATTGTTTGACCTCAACGTGATTGGTACACACAACCTTCTGTTCAGGAGTCAGACACGCTACCGTTGCGCCACGAGTTCCTGCAAATCTGGGAATTTGCCCTGCAATTCTGTAAGGATTCATGAATTTATTAAAGCCCTGCAGTCAGACTAGGGATTGTCTGATCTGGAGTCAGACGCGCTACCGGTCCAGCACACCTAGGAATTTGCCCTGCACTTCTGGGAATTTGCTGAGCCAGTTATATGGTCTAACAGTAAGGATTCATGAATTTTATGAAAGACCTGCAGTCAGACTAGGAATTGTTTGACCTCAACGTGATTGTTACACACAACCTTCTGATCTGGAGTCAGACACGCTACCGTTGCGCCACGAGGCCCTGTATGTCTGAAAATTTGCCCTGCAATTCTGAGAATTTGCTGAGCCAGTTATATGGTCTAGCAGTAAGGATTCATGAATTTAATAAAAGACTTTCAGTCAAGATTAGGGATTGTTTGACCTCGACGTGATTTGAACACGCAACCTTCTGATCTGGAGTCAGACGCGCTACCGTTGCGCCACGAGGTCCCGTACTTCTCAGAGTTTGCCCTGCATTTCTGAGAATTTGCTGAGCCAGTTATATGGTCTAGCAGTAAGGATTCATGAATTTTATAAAAGACCTGCAGTCAGACTAGGGATTGTCTGATCTGGAGTCAGACGCGCTGCCGGTCCAGCACACCTAATAATTTGCCCTGCACTTCTGGGAATTTGCTGAGCCAGTTATATGGTCTAGCAGTAAGGATTCATGAATTTAATAAAAGGCTTGGAGTCAGATTAGAGATTGTTTGACCTAGACGTGATTTGAACACGCAACCTTCTGATCTGGAGTCAGACGCACTACCGTTGCGCCACGAGGCCCTACACATCTGAGAATTTGCCCTGCAATTCTGAGAATTTGCTGAGCCAGTTATATGGTCTAGCAGTAAGGATTCATGAATTTAATAAAAGACTTGCAGTCAAGAATAGGGATTGTTTGACCTCGACGTGATTTGAACACGCAAACTTCTGATCTGGAGTCAGACCCGCTACCATTGCGCCACAAGGCCCTACACATCTGAGAATTTGCCCTGCAATTCTGAGAATTTGCTGAGCCAGTTATATGGTCTAACAGTAAGGATTCATGAATTTTATGAAAGACCTGCAGTCAGACTAGGGGTTGTTTGACCTCAACGTGATTGGTACACACAACCTTCTGTTCAGGAGTCAGACACGCTACCGTTGCGCCACGAGTTCCTGCAAATCTGGGAATTTGCCCTGCAATTCTGTAAGGATTCATGAATTTTATAAAAGACCTGCAGTCAGACTAGGGATTGTCTGATCTGGAGTCAGACGCGCTACCGGTCCAGCACACCTAGGAATTTGCCCTGCAATTCTAAGAATTTGCTGAGCCAGTTATATGGTCTAGAAGTAAGGATTCATGAATTTTATAAAAGAGCTGCAGTCAGACAAGGGATTGTTTGACTAGGGATTGTCTGATCTGGAGTCAGACGCGCTACCGGTCCAGCACACCTAATAATTTACCCTGCACTTCTGAGAATTTGCTGAGCCAGTTATATGGTCTAGCAGTAAGGATTCATGAATTTTATAAAAGGCTTGCAGACAGATTAGGGATGGTTTGACCTCGACGTGATTTGAACACGCAACCTTCTGATCTGGAGTCAGACGCGCTACCGTTGCACCACGAGGTCCTGCACTTCTGAGAATTTGCCCTGCAATTCTGAGAATTTGCTAAGCCAGTAATATGGACTAGCAATAAGGATTCATGAATTTTATAAAAGATCTCGAGTCAGATGCGCTACCGTTGCGCCACAAGGTCCTGCAAATCTGAGAATTTGCTGAGCCAGTTACATGGTCTAGCAGTAAGGATTCATGAATTTTATTTAAGTCTTGCAGTCAGATTAAGGATTGTTTGACCTCGACGTGATTTGAACAAACAACCTTCTGATCTGGAGTCAGACGCGCTACCGTTGCGCCACGAGGTCCTGCAAATCTGGGAATTTGCCCTGCAATTCTGTAAGGATTCATGAATTTTATAAAAGACCTGCAGTCAGACTAGGGATTGTTTGACTAGGGATTGTCTGATCTGGAGTCAGACGCGCTACCGGTCCAGCACACCTAGGAATTTGCCCTGCACTTCTGGGAATTTGCTGAGCCAGTTATATGGTCTAGCAGTAAGGATTCATGAATTTTATAAAAGGCTTGCAGTCAGATTAGGGATTGTTTGACCTCTTCGTGTCTTGAACATGCAACCTTCTGATCTGGAGTCAGACACGCTACCGTTGCATACTTCTCAGAGTTTGCCGTGCATTACTGAGATTTTGCTGAGCGAGTTATATGGTCTAGCAGTAACGATTCATGAATTTTATAAAAGGCTTGCAGTCAGATTAGGGATTGTTTGACCTCTTCGTGTCTTGAACATGCAACCTTCTGATCTGGAGTCAGACGCGCTACTGTTGCGTACTTCTCAGAGTTTGCCGTGCATTACCGAGAATTTGCTGAGCCAGTTATATGGTCTAGCAGTAAGGATTCATGAATTTTATAAAAGACTCGCAGTCAGATTAGGGATTGTTTGACCTCAAAAATGGTCGAGTTTAAATCGGTCTCGGGCTCATAATTACAGTTTTGTGTTGGGCCGGATAGGGTCGGGCACTCGGGCTTGATTTTTTGGGCCCGATCTAAGCTCTATGATGGACTATATATCGTGAAGCATCTACCTAGGCCTATCCAAATCATTATAATCAGCCATAGAAACGGACCCACAACAGCCACTGTAAGCAGGCTTAAAACAGTTGCTACACGCATTAAAGCCTTATTATACCAGCTGTCATTAACGTAAAAAGTAGCATATACCGCCTGCTATTCAATCAGTTGTCAGCTACCGGGTAGTCTTCCAAAATGTAATAGACATACAGCAACAGACCAATACAAAAAAAGAAACGGAGAGAAAATAATACGGTTGGATCTTGGAGTCGAACCCCTGTCACTATAAGAGCAAAACAACACTGTTGCCCGTGCACACAGACCAATGCCCTACTGAAGTAAGTTTGCTGGGAAATCCAATGTATTTCACAGACATGAATAAACATGTCCCATATGATAAAGGAAAAAGGGGGATACACGTACCCAATGAAGAAATAAACAATATGACACGATCAAGTCCAAACACTAGTCCTAACCACGTTAGAAAAACAGAAACCTTAAGGCAGATCGCCATTCAGATCGACAATCTACTACATATGTCTTTCCATTTGCTTCATTAGATGGGCTGAACTTTGAAGAAAAGGGAGGGGCTGATTATAATATTATATAAAACGCTGCTTTTTACACCGTCTTTGTCAGACAGAAGCGCCGCAAATTACGGCGCATTATGGATGGCCTGTGGCATCAGAAACGGCGTTGTTGACTGGATCAAAAAACGGCGACAATGACGGCGATTTTGCTTTGCAAACGCCATAATTTGCAGCGTTTGTACCACAGAACGCTGTACTTTGCGGCGTCTTTTGATCAATCTTCTGATCTGGAGTCAGACGTGCTACCGTCACGCCACGAGGCCCTGCATTTCTGAGAAGTTGCTGAGCCAGTTATATGGTCTAGCTAGCAGTAAGGATACACAAATTTTATAAAAGATTTGTAGTTAGATTAGAGATTGTTTGACCTCGACGTGATTAGAACACGCAACCTTCTGATCTGGAGTCAGACGTGCTACCGTTGCGCCACAAGGTCCTGCCAACCTGGGAATTTGCCCTGCAATTCTGATAATTTCCTCTGCAAGTCTGAGAATTTGCTAAGCCAGTTACATGGTCTAGCAGTAAGGATTCCTTAAATTAAAAAAGACATGGTCAAAGTAAGGATTATTTGACTTCGACGAGATTTGAACACGCAACCTTCTGATCTGAAGTCAGACGCACTACCGTTGCGACACAAGGCCCTGCGTGTCTAGTTACATCGTCTAGCAGTTAGGATTAATGAATTATATGAATTTTATAAAAGACTTATGGACAAATCAGCAGAGTAAATATTGATCAGACTTGGACCCCAACATGATTTGAACACGCAACCTTCTGATCTGGAGTCAGACGGACCACCGTTGCGTTCTCTAAAAGTAATTAGCCTAATCCTCAAAATTTTTTATTATTATTTACAGATACAAAATATGCGAGTACATTTTCTACCTCGCCCAATAATTTCTTACTGTGGGCCTGAGTAATGAATCTTTTTAGACGTTGACTCTAACAATGCGAAACACAAGAAAAGAAACTGATTTTACAACGTCTGTCCATCCAGTAAATACCAGGGGTGCAAACACATGTATGGTCAAAAAAGAGAGAGGTAATCGAAGCCCTCGTCCCGCGGCAAATATCCAGATACTACATTGCCACCATCCCCAACCCACCCCTATAGGCACATAGAGTCAAATGAAATTTAGAAAAACTATCTTGCACTTCTTCTTCTTGCTTTACTGCTACTTCCTGAAAACAATTTCACCTGATGATTTGAATAGCTCTTTTTGTAAAGAATTAATAATTCTAGGATGATTGGGGTAATTGTGTAGGGTAGGCCTAGTGCATCTGCATAGAAACTAATAAACAAAATACAAGCATCAGGCATGTGATTGGCTAAGGACAAAATAGCAGGAAAATATACTGAGACCCCAATATAGGCCATTTATTAGCCTATACTTTAAATTATCATTTATTTCTGTGATGCAAAGCTGAATTTTCAGGATCATTACTCCAGTAATTACTCCATGATGATTCATTATCAAAGTTGGAAACAGTTCTGCTGCTTAATATTTTTTTAATAACGTGTGATACTTTTAGGATACTTTGATGAATAAAAAGTAATAAAAATTAAAAAGGAAGAAGAATTAAAAAAAAAAAAAATAGAAATCTTTTGTAACAACAATATACTCTACTGGTCAGTAATTTGGGTTCAGTATTTTTTTTTCTTTCTTTTTTTGAAATAAATCAATACTTTTATTCAGCAAGGATGTGTTAAATTGATAAAAAGTGATAGTAAAGAAGATTTATATTATTAGAAAATATTTTTAATTATTTTGAATAAATGCAGTTCTTTTTAACCTTTTATTCATCAAATATTTTAGGCAGCAGAACTGTTTCCAACACTCATAATAAATCAGATTTCTAAAGGATCATGTGATAGACCGGATGTCACATGCTGAAGACTGGAGTAATGATCCTGAAAATTCAGCTTTGCATCACAGAAATAAATTATAATTTAAAGTATAATAAATTGAAAACCAATTATTTTAAATTGTAATAATATATCACAATATTAAAAAAAACAAATCTGTATTTTTGATCAAATAAATGGAGGCTTGATGAGCAGAAGAAACTTCTTTCAAAAACATTAAAAATAGTAATGTTTCCAAACTTTTGGCCTGTAGTGTATCCCCCAAAACTGCACAACTGTAGGGTAAAACATTAATAAAAAAGTGATAATAAATAATGCGTCTTAAAACTGACATGATTGTTACAAAATCACACAGTCTGGACTCTGGGGACTCTGGAGCTCTCAGAACAACTGCTTACATTAAGTTTAAGGTAAAAATAACTGCCATGAAATTATAGTAGCCTATCTTACTCCCATGCAATTAGATAAACTGTTCATTCACTACATGACTTTACCTCTGTCTTTATCCCCTTTTATCCTCTTCTCTTCTTTTTGGCACTGTATCTATCGCAGACTATAATGCTCATTTATGATGTGTCATGTAAAATTCGGCCATCCGTCACAATCAGGAAACTTTCACCGTGTCTAGAACTGGCGCGAGCTGCCAGGCCCGTTTCTACGAGCCTGTGTGTTAAGCGCCCTCAAAAAAAAGCAATGTCTACATTGGATGCGGCGTCGCGCACACTACACAACAAATTACCAACAACTGATCGCGCGCGCGCTCTGTTTCTGACGCACTTCAAGCACTCGCTGCGCGGGTATTCCGGGGAAAGATTGCATCTCTCTGCCATCTGTAACCATGTTGACGTGCCGCCGGGGTGGCCGCGATTCGCGGCGATTGTGGTTCCGTCCCGGGTTACCATGGTGACGGCTGAAATTACTCGAAAAAATCGATAATTAGGCCTATTTTTTAAATTACAAATATGCATTTGTCAAAACCGAGAGACTTTCATGCATCAAAATGTAACTTATTAATATGTATTTGCGCCTTCTATTTTGTCTGGAAACTTCCAACACTCTTGCGTGTCGGGTGAAAAATAGGCGTCGGTTGCGGTTCTATTTCTAGCACGCGGTTTCGGCGCGGCTCGAGAAGTGTGTGTGTGGGTGTGTGTCACGCAGGCATTGTGCTCTAACACAAGCTCTGACCAGTTAACACGAGAGCGGACATAAAAACGGACACTCCACGCCACGCACGGCACGCAGAGAGAAATGTGATGCAGCGCGCGGAAGATCCAGAGTGAGACAGAAACACTAGTGGTTCACGCTTGCACACATACTGCTGGTTTGGCGCGCAGTTTTCTGATTCGCTATTTCCTATTTACTTGTTGGTGGATGCAATCCAGAATTACTGTTGGTTAAATTATAATCAGACCCTCTCAGACCCCCCCCCCCCCCCCCCTCCCCCCCCCCCCCTTAAAAAAAAAACTCTTCGGATCTGCACGATTCACACAAGTCACCCAAACTGACGTGAAAAAAGCGGGAGGCGCCGAAAAGCGCGCTGTTTGCACCCCTGAAATACACCAACTGACCTGCGGTTTATGGGGGAAAAATCCAGTGCTTGCTTTCAGAAAAATCCTCTTGCAGCAGCAGTCTCATTCTGAGGGGGTTTTAAAGCTGAGCCGGTAACGAATTTGGAGCTCAACAGAAACAGATACGCAGCATTTTCTAGACAGAATCCACTACACAAAGGCATTTATTAACATAATTAATGTATCCACTCAACGATTCAATGAAGACGATGAACCGAAGATACTCTATACTCCTTTCAATATTTATCTGTCAAGTTTATACAATGCTGGCTCAGGTGAGTTATATTTATTAAGTATTCCATAAATAACAGAAAATTAGTGCTTTATTTTTTGTGTAATTCAAGATCCTGTAACCTGAAAAAGAGCAACGAGTAGGAGTTCACTATGATATTTACTGCAAGCCAACTAACAGACCTGTCTCAGGACAACACAGTTGTTAGATTCAATTGCTCAAGTCACGTTTCAGTACAAAGGAGTTCATTCAGAGTAGGTCAAGGGTTAAAGCTAAACGCATGTGTATGTCATTGTATTTTGGCCACTCTTTTATTATTATAATGCAGAACGAGATGATGGTATCAAATTATTCACAAGCTACTGCAAAAGTATCTTTTATTGTAAATGCATCTGATTTTATCTGAATTTGTAGGAAGCCTAACAGCAGCACCAGTCCAGGTTTTTTTCTTGTATGATAAAATATACAAAAATGAGTCCATATATTTTTAAGTTCTTGTCTTTGACATAAAATCTTGATATAAAATTGTGAAAAGTCTTTCAGTCTGATAGACTGTAGGCTTACTGTGTGACTATTGCACATTCTACACAACCACTCTATTCAGAGGGATTTGAGGATAAACAACATGGAATGTTTTGATGTACTCTTAAAGAGAACACTGTTACCCGAACATCAACAGCTTCTGTTACTGCCCACCGCTACTAATGCGTCTCCAACACGGCTGCTCTCTCAGTTAACCAGGCGTTCTTCAAGAAGTTCAAATATTTATCCTGCTTACATAAGTCAAAAAGAAACAATAAAAGGAAATACAATCTTTGTCGTTTTAAGGAAAAAGACAAGCAAAGTTTCATGATAACGAGATCGAGATTCATTGACACTAATTACTGTGGAACATTTTAGGAATCTAATATTTCTTCATCATTCAGACACTCTTTCTAGGGTCCTATATACCACTTTTCCAGACCATGGTTTCAGATTTGTCATTATGCTATGTATGCAGGTCCTTGTAATGAGAACCTGTGGACAAATAAATCTACTATAGATGGTTGATGGAAATATATAAGGAGTAAAGTTTTAATGTGCTTCACTTTTTACCTATACTGTATTTTTTTGTTGATAGTTATTATTAATGTCATTGAAGATGATTAAAGTAATGTTCATACAGACAATGAATGCACAATGCAATGTTTTGAACATTGGGCAGCCTGTGTAACGTTATGACCGTTTTGAAATTTGTGGGTAACACTTTTAGATATTTTACTAACTATGAGTAACTGTGCTACTACATGTCAACTAGCAGTCATTAGAGTATCAGTAGCCTACTGTCTGCTTACTTAATTAGGTCATCATCACTTAATCAGACTAAGCTTTAGCCTATACTTGACTTCTGGATCGTTTAAAAGAGAATGTCCTGATGCAGTTTGTTGAGGCTTTAGTGGATCTTTGCTGGAAGTTGTATTGATGAGACACAGAACCGGTTTGATGCTGAGCGTCTGATGAATGAAAATACAAGACCTGAACCTGAACCTGAATCTGAACCTTTGTGTTCTTAGACAGGGATCTTTAAACAGGAGGCGAGGGAGGCTATGGGTAAACGTTTCAGTATTCTTATAATATTACTCTGAGCACAAACACAGTTCATCTGAAATCCTGAGTAACCAAGTAGGTTTACAGCTTGTCTTAATACACAGGCAAAATATTACAAACTAACATATCATGTTTACACATTTCCATTCATTCTCAAGTGGTCATATATGATGCATAGGAGTAAAAAGGCCTTATTTGTCTGTTTAAGAGTGAATAAAGTTTAGTCCTTTCTAAACTCGTTTGGGTCGTAAAACAGGCCAATCTTGATGATGTTTCTTCGTTATGATAAGCAGAGGTCCGGTTCTGAATCTGATTCCACAGACACCGGTTCAGACACCGGGCGCCGGGTCGCTTGTAGAGTGAGGCACAAGTGGATTCTTTATGAAATATAATGCCTGATCTCTTTTAGCCACGACAGCCTGTTTTTTTCTGTACTGGATGCTACCGTATGGATCTGAACAAGTGATGGTAACATGCATGTTTTTTTTAGGACTGTCCCGGTAAGCGAGACCTACAGAACTCAATTCAACAGGCTCACAAACTGCTTTCATCACAGGAATCTTCATACTTGCAGAGTCTTCGTACTTTGAGGAAGAAACTCAACCTCCTGCATGACAGTGTTGCACGCCGGCCCGCTAAACCAAAGAACTGTAAGTAAATGACACTTCAAACTGAATAACATGAAGCACACATGCTTAATTTAGTTTAAAGCGTGCACACTGTTTACTGTTGTCTTCCACAGTCACTTGCCCTGAGCTGGAGCCTCCTGTGAACGGCAGAAAGCTGGGGAAGACTCTGTTTGCTGGCCATGAAGTGCACTTCATCTGTGACGCGGGCTTCGAGCTGCTGGGCTCCGAGACGAGACAGTGTAAAGACTCGCTCAGCTGGAGTGGACATCAGCCCCTCTGCAAAGGTGTCCGCACTTAAACACTCCTTTATTCAGTCCATCTGAAGCAGAGGTCTTCAATCCTGCTCCTGGAGGGCCACTGTCCTGCAGAGTTTAGTTCCAACCTGCTTCAGCACACCTGCCTTTGAGTACTCAAGCGAGTCTGAAGGGCTTGATGAGCTGATTCAGGTGTGTTTGATTAAGGTTGGAGCTAACTTTGCAGGACAGTGGCCCTCCAGGAGCAGGATTGAAGACCTCTGATCTAAAGCCTCCTCAGTGCCACCTGTCTCTGAGGGGCAGTCGTCTCAGTCTGTGGGTGAAAAATGGCTCTTTCTAGGAAACCAGGTGCATTTTCCTCTTGGTATTTTCTGTAGTTGTAAAAATATTTGAAAGATTCTATCAGAAAAAGAATGTCTTTAAATGCCATTTCAAGTTGAAATACACTATTTGGCCAAATGTTTGCGATACACCTGCTTCTAATTAACATGTTTGGCTATTGAAGTAACTCTACTTACTTAATGCTCTAGAATGTCGTTCTAGAGAACTCTGTGCTTCCAGCTGCGCTGCAGTGGCTTAGTGAAGGTCCTCTTCTCTTCCAGCATGTCAACACAAAGTGAAGTCCTAACAGAAATGATTTACAGAGTCTTGTAAGAACTTGACTAACCTATAAGACCAGACCCGAACCCCTGTTTAACACATAGATGCGGGTAAGTAGACTCAACTTTAGTGCGCAGATGTGGTAATGATCAGTATTGTGGATGTGGTAATGATCGTATTGAGGAACAGCACGGGTTTAAGGAGTGCTTAGATTCAGTAACTCACTGTACATTTAGTGTAAAGTACACATGGTGCAACATAATATTGTGATACTGAAAGTCATTAGACTGTCATTTCCTCAACCTCATGTTGTTCTAATCCTGTATGCATATCTTTCTTCTGCAAAACACAAAGGACTGGTTAAGGTTAACATTTATTGAATGGACAAAACATAAAAGCTAAAAAGTCTTTGAAATGACATGAGGTTGGGGAAATAATGACAGAAGTGTTATTTTGGGGGGATAATCTATTTAAATACCCTTTAATTACTGAGTTTTACAGACTGAATAGTAGTTTGTACGTCCCTTGTGTGAACCCTAGAATTTAAGATCATACAAACGGCTGGTGGAAACCTTCCATCTTCTCTGTCATCACAACTATCTTTCTGTTCCACTCTAGAGAAGTTTTCTCTTGAAAACCTGTACACTTTTCAAATGACATACTCTATAATTTTAAGATAAACTCTTTACATTTGTATTTAAAGGTGCTGTAAGCATGTTTTCAATGGACAAAATGTTGCCACTATCTGACAGATTAGGACTGTCCCTTCCAGCGGTCTAGAATTCAGCATTCTGTGATTTCAACTTTGTTGCAGCAGATTGTGGAGAGTCTTTGCTTTTCCATTGTAAATTCTGTTGTGCACAAAACGAGGTCCATATAGACACGGTTTACTACACAAAGCCCAGACGTGAGCCCCTAAACACCATTGAGATGAGCGATAAGTGAGTGATGATGAGATGAGTGAGGCCTGACTGTTGATTATTTCATTTCAAAAGCATGAATTCCTGTCTTTACTGCTTTACAGCTTCTGTTCTTCCACTAGATTTTGAACAAAGATTTGCTCCGTTCAGACACGCTCAGTGAGGTCAAGGGCTGGTTTTCCAGTTGATCCTGAAGGTGTTTGGTGAGATTCTCTGGGCTTTGGGCAGATCAGCCCAGTTCTTCTGCACCAGACTTAAACCACATGTATATCAACTTGTCTTGTGCTCAGAGACGTTGACATGCTGGAGCAAATAAAGACCTTCTCCAAACTGCTGAAGCACAGAATAGTGTAGAATGTCATCATATTGTGTAGCTTCAAGACTTCATTCATTCGAAGGGAGAATCACTGAAGCGGATGCAGTGAGAAAACACACATCTCTGTGACAGCACTAAAGAAGAATCTGACCGAATTACATACATACATTACAGCAACTTTACCTTCTCGGTTATGGTTTTGCTTATAGACTCTGAATCCTCACTGTCTTTCTCTCCTCTCTAAGATATCGACGAGTGTCTGTCATCACCTTGTGCCAACGGAGGAACTTGTAGAGACGAGGTGAATGGATTCAGCTGTTTCTGTGGCCAGGGCTGGGCTGGACCTTCCTGCGACTCTCCAACGCCCACATGTTGGTTTGCATTTCATCAGAAGCTTTTTTGAGCACATTTACAGGCCCCGTTTTTGACATAAAAAGATGTTACCAAGCCTATCAAAGAATAAACTTCTGAACTGCACCTCGGATGAATAAGACACACACGTTTAAACATCAGTAAATGATGCAGTGGCCCAAAACTGCTGTAACAAACATATTTATCCTCCCTAAACCAGCTCTCAAAATATAGCCAGTGAGATCTGGCAAAACTGTAAAATGTTGTGTTATACCCTTGAAAATCAAATTACAGCTTATGTTCAATCTCCACATGCCAAAAGAAAAAACACCTAAAGATATGTCTGCTGATCAATCAAAGGTGAAATATGATCCCGCCACATCACATATGGCTAGCATCCGTTCATACCCCTCAAACAGAGGCCGTTTGAGAGTATATTTGGGCATGTTCAGTAGTCCTTCATCTGGGATCAGGGCTGTAGAAACATTATAAACCTTCACCTTAGATCACACTTAAAGGATTAAAGGATAATCCCCAAAGTGTTTGCTTTCGCAATTTGTTGTTTGTTTGAGTGCTTGTACAAAAACACATTTTAATTGAATCATTTAATTATTAATGAACATTCCCTCTAGTCAGTGGTGGATCCCTGTCGAAGTCCTTTTCACATCAAGCAGCAGTTCAGCAAATTCCAAACACTCATCCACAGAATCTGACATTCCAGTAAACTTACAAAATATTGTGCAATCAGACGCACCTGTTCCTGATATACATGCGCTGACAAACAGCTGCAATTTTAATTCGATTGTTAAAAAAAGGTTCTGTGAGGGTTTCAAGACAGCAGGCAGTAGCTCATGGCACTCAAGAGGTGTTTTTACTTGTACAAGAACTTGCATTTGTTTTAGTAAAATTGTCAGAGTGTATTGCTTGAATATACTCTCGGTGAGAACTTTTGACATTATTCTGTTTGACGTTATTAAACATTATTTCTATACACTCTTTGCATGTGCATTGAGATGTTTTGATCTGAGGATTGTCTCTGGTGCACAACTGACACTTTACCTGCTCTTGAAATGGGGATTCTCTCTGCAGTTTTTGTGAACGTAATGAACACGTCCCCTGATGGCGAAGCCTCCTCCTTGCCTCAGTCCCACTCGTCCGCTTTCCTCCGCCAGCCCAGGTGTAGTCAGATCCAGGGAACGACACACTGCACCTGTGAGCCGGGGTTCTCCATCTCCGGCCGAGATAACAGCATCTGCACAGGTGCACTTCTTCAGCCATCACTGTCACCAAACACACTCAAGGAAGACACAGTTTATTAGTGGTCAAAGATTGAAATCCCAAATAAAGAAACCCGTACTGGTCAAGCTCAAAACTCAATCTCTCCCGTTATTTTGCGACGGGTCTTCGATGGCAAACACCCCATTTCTATTAGTCATGGCCACTTTATTCTTCACCAGCTTGTGATGTTTTTGGTCTCTCTCGATGCTGATCTTTTCACTAGGGACACAAATACTCTTCTTCCGTCCAATGACGTGTTTGTTTCAATCTGCTTGTTCCTGTATGTTTTCTCCTAGACATAGATGAGTGTAAGCTGTTCCACATGGGGCAGGCGGGCCGTCTCTGCTTACACACGTGTGTTAACACTGCTGGTGGATACAGATGCTTCTGTCCTGCCGGTTACAACCTGACCCGTGATGGACGGAACTGCAAAGGTCATTCAGTAACATTAAAAGATGCACTTGGGAAACACTACAGTCTCGATTCTGATCCTGTTTTTCCTTCCAGATATCGACGAGTGTGGAACCAGGCAGAACAACTGCACACGTGACCAGCTCTGCATCAACACCTACGGGGGTTTTCAGTGTGTTAGAGTGGAGTGTCCACAGATTAGGAACGCCAGCTACGCCAAAACCTCTCCAACGTAAGCAACAGTCTACGAAGCATCTTTATTTAAAGGGATGGTTCGGAGTAAAAATCAACCTAGTGTCCTTTGCACCATGACCTCGAGCCGAACACCCCCCCAGAAGCCTTTATCCCTTGGTTGAACATTATTAAAGTTAGAGCTTATTTAGTTAGACGTTAGATCAGCCGGATGGTTTAGTGCAGGCGCTAACGGATCCAGGGGTGTATCTGGTAAATTACCGCACTAATAATGCCCAGAATGGCACCAAACTTCTACAGTAGCACAAATAGGTTCTGTACTCATTAAACGAGGCATTGGAAAGTTTGTAAGAACATCAGGAGTTTATTTAAATAACGGCTCATGTTACTGCTAACCCGGACGACGACGTCACTTCAGTGGTTTGGGAAAAGCACGTAAAAGTCCTGGCAGAAAGCGATGCATAAGGATGTAGTGTAACGACACCCAGTTCAATGCACTATTATTTTGTTGGTAGTTCCAGTTTGCAACAATTATTAGCTAACACTAAGTTGTTAACACTTCGGAAAAAACAATAATTCGTCTCTAGTTCTGAAATCTTCCCTGTCAGCTTGAATATCTCCCTGCATTTACCACATGTAAATCCTGTGCTGACAGAGAAGGATATGCTATACATGTTACATGAAGAGCAAGTGACAATAAGAGGAGAAGATGACATGACTCACCGTGTTTGTTGACTGATCTTACTCATCTAAGGTTTGATGGACTCGTAAAAGGCGCGAGAGAAAAATAAATAAAAAAGCGCACGGATGGCACGCTAACAGGCTAACGAATTACTAGCATGTTGTGCTAGCAATAACGATTTAGATTGAAGCTAGCGATGGCAGGTTAATGTGTGATGTTGAGTAAGCTATATTTAGCAGTATAAACAACAAGGAATGATAGTAAATAATGATTCAAAATAGAAAGATATACAAAGCTTACAGACGCAAGCCAACTCAGCAGCAGCAACGAGACAGGCAGGAGCAATCGATCAGACAGCAATCGATCAAGAGTAACACTTGACGATCAATGACATAGATGTAGGAGTAGCGTAAGCTTTGACGCCTCTCGTGGTTCAATCAAACAGGGCTGGGCAACAAGCTCAAGCTCCTCCCACATTTTTCTTTAAAAATTCTCGTTTTAGACTTCTAATTCATGACTGGTGTTTTGTTTTGCTCTTTCCTCTGAGCTTCTGCATTCGTCAATGCATCATGCAATCGATGCGTCTGCCGGAATTGGCCGTCTGCCGGAAGCTAGTTATTTTAGTTGATAAAGTTTTAATCATGGACGATGCACTTTTATGATGGATAGATGCACTTTTATGATGGATAGATGCACTTTTATGATGGACAGATGCACATTTATGATGGACAGATGCACTTTTATCATGGATAGATGCACTTTTATGATGGACAGATGCACTTTTATGATGGATAGATGCACTTTTATCATGGATAGATGCACTTTTATGATGGACAGATGCACGTTTATGATGGACAGATGCACTTTTATGATGGACAGATGCACTTTTATGATGGATAGATGCACTTTATCATGGATAGATGCACTTTTATGATGGACAGATGCACTTTTATGATGGACAGATGCACTTTTATCATGGATAGATGCACTTTTATGATGGATAGATGCACTTTTATCATGGATAGATGCACTTTTATCATGGATAGATGCACTTTTATGATGGACAGATGCACGTTTATGATGGATAGATGCACTTTTATGATGGATAGATGCACTTTTATGATGGATAGATGCACTTTTATGATGGACAGATGCACGTTTATGATGGACAGATGCACTTTTATCATGGATAGATGCACTTTTATGATGGACAGATGCACGTTTATGATGGATAGATGCACTTTTATCATGGATAGATGCACTTTTATGATGGATAGATGCACTTTTATCATGGATAGATGCACTTTTATCATGGATAGATGCACTTTTATCATGGATAGATGCACTTTTATGATGGACAGATGCACGTTTATGATGGATAGATGCACTTTTATCATGGATAGATGCACTTTTATCATGGATAGATGCACTTTTATGATGGATAGATGCACTTTATCATGGATAGATGCACTTTTATCATGGATAGATGCACTTTAATCATGGATAGATGCACTTTTATCATGGATAGATGCACTTTTATCATGGATAGATGCACTTTTATCATGGATAGATGCACTTAAATCATGGATAGATACACTTTAATCATGGATAGATGCACTTTTATCATGGATAGATGCACTTTTATGATGGATAGATGCACTTTTATCATGGATAGATGCACTTTTATCATGGATAGATGCACTTTAATCATGGATAGATGCACTTTTATCATGTTTGTTGACTGATCTTACTCATCTAAGGTTTGATGGACTCGTAAAAGGCGCGAGAGAAAAATAAATAAAAAAGCGCACGGATGGCACGCTAACAGGCTAACGAATTTCTAGCATGTTGTGCTAGCAATAACGATTTAGATTGAAGCTAGCGATGGCAGGTTAATGTGTGATGTTGAGTAAGCTATATTTAGCAGTATAAACAACAAGGAATGATAGTAAATAATGATTCAAAATAGAAAGATATACAAAGCTTACAGACGCAAGCCAACTCAGCAGCAGCAACGAGACAGGCAGGAGCAATCGATCAGACAGCAATCGATCAAGAGTAACACTTGACGATTGTAACGGGATTCAGATGTTACGGGAAGAAGGAGGCGGGAACCGGCGGACATTCAAACATATTTAATCAAAATAAAACAAATACAAAATGAAAGTAAAAGCCAGCAGCCCCTCACGGACGACTGCTGGCAACACCAAACAGAAAACACAACATCAAATAAAATCAGGCCTGTCCTCTCTCGCTCTTCACTGTCGTCGCTCCTCCTTTATGCTTCCGCTCCTCCGTGAGAGATGCGAGACCGGTGCGTCGCGCAGGTGTCGCTCATTTGCAATCACGCCACCGGCCTCGTGCCGTCCTCCCACGGCCCTCGACCTCGTCCTGCTCGCCACATACCCCCATCGCCCCTCGCAGGCCGGGGGGTACCACCGAGGCTGCGCCTACTCCCCCCCCCCCCCTCCCGTGGGGGGACCGATCACGGCGGCTGCGGTACCTGGGGGTATGGACAGACGAGGCGAGAGAAAAGGAGACGGAAGCATGAGGAGCGACAGAGACGAGAGAGGGGAGAGAGGAGAAACAAACAAAAAAAAAAAAATTCTTGATCCGGTTCCCGGACACACTGCCGCTCGGTCCTCAACCAGCTGAGAGTCACTCGCGGTGCCATGCGATGGCACTGGACATCCGTTGGGGGACGGCTCGACGCTCCTCCGCCTCCTGGCGGACGGCGATGGCTCCTCCGATCGAGGGCAGCCGGCAGCGAGCCTCCCGTCCCCTGCTCCGCCCCCATCATGGCCGACGGCAACAGGCTCCGGCCCACGGCGAACGGGAGCGACTCCTCCGCTCCCTCGCGGATGGCAGCCATCCCTCCTCGACCCAGGAGGACGGCAGCGAGCTCTCCGTCCCACCAGATCTTCTTTCGATCCAGCACCATCGCCTCGGGCAGCAATCGGCGGCAGACGCTCCCTCGTGCTGCCCGACCTCCTCAGCACCGCGATACCTCCCAGCAGCGAGGGCTCTCCGACAGCGTGTCCCTCCTTCCTCCCGGGTTTCGGCACCAATGTAACGGGATTCAGATGTTACGGGAAGAAGGAGGCGGGAACCGGCGGACATTCAAACATATTTAATCAAAATAAAACAAATACAAAATGAAAGTAAAAGCCAGCAGCCCCTCACGGACGACTGCTGGCAACACCAAACAGAAAACACAACATCAAATAAAATCAGGCCTGTCCTCTCTCCCTCTTCACTGTCGTCGCTCCTCCTTTATGCTTCCGCTCCTCCGTGAGAGATGCGAGACCGGTGCGTCGCGCAGATGTCGCTCATTTGCAATCACGCCACCGGCCTCGTGCCGTCCTCCCACGGCCCTCGACCTCGTCCTGCTCGCCACAACGATCAATGACATAGATGTAGGAGTAGCGTAAGCTTTGACGCCTCTCGTGGTTCAATCAAACAGGGCTGGGCAACAAGCTCAAGCTCCTCCCACATTTTTCTTTAAAAATTCTCGTTTTAGACTTCTAATTCATGACTGGTGTTTTGTTTTGCTCTTTCCTCTGAGCTTCTGCATTCGTCAATGCATCATGCAATCGATGCGTCTGCCGGAATTGGCCGTCTGCCGGAAGCTAGTTATTTTAGTTGATAAAGTTTTAATCATGGACGATGCACTTTTATGATGGATAGATGCACTTTTATGATGGACAGATGCACATTTATGATGGACAGATGCACTTTTATCATGGATAGATGCACTTTTATGATGGACAGATGCACTTTTATGATGGATAGATGCACTTTTATCATGGATAGATGCACTTTTATGATGGACAGATGCACGTTTATGATGGACAGATGCACTTTTATGATGGACAGATGCACTTTTATGATGGATAGATGCACTTTATCATGGATAGATGCACTTTTATGATGGACAGATGCACGTTTATGATGGACAGATGCACTTTTATCATGGATAGATGCACTTTTATCATGGATAGATGCACTTTTATGATGGATAGATGCACTTTTATCATGGATAGATGCACTTTTATCATGGATAGATGCACTTTTATGATGGACAGATGCACGTTTATGATGGATAGATGCACTTTTATGATGGATAGATGCACTTTTATGATGGATAGATACACTTTTATGATGGACAGATGCACGTTTATGATGGACAGATGCACTTTTATCATGGATAGATGCACTTTTATGATGGACAGATGCACGTTTATGATGGATAGATGCACTTTTATCATGGATAGATGCACTTTTATGATGGATAGATGCACTTTTATCATGGATAGATGCACTTTTATCATGGATAGATGCACTTTTATCATGGATAGATGCACTTTTATGATGGACAGATGCACGTTTATGATGGATAGATGCACTTTTATCATGGATAGATGCACTTTTATCATGGATAGATGCACTTTTATGATGGATAGATGCACTTTATCATGGATAGATGCACTTTTATCATGGATAGATGCACTTTAATCATGGATAGATGCACTTTTATCATGGATAGATGCACTTTTACCATGGATAGATGCACTTTTACCATGGATAGATGCACTTTTATCATGGATAGATGCACTTTAATCATGGATAGATGCACTTTTATCATGGATAGATGCACTTTTACCATGGATAGATGCACTTTTATCATGGATAGATGCACTTTTACCATGGATAGATGCACTTTTATCATGGATAGATGCACTTTAATCATGGATAGATGCACTTTAATCATGGATAGATGCACTTTTATCATGGATAGATGGACTTTTATGATGGATAGATGCACTTTTATCATGGATAGATGCACTTTTATCATGGATAGATGCACTTTAATCATGGATAGATGCACTTTTATCATGGATAGATGCACTTTAATCATGGATAGATGCACTTTTATCATGGATAGATGCACTTTGATGGACTTCAAAAAACATACTGCCATTCACTGGCATTATAAACTTGGAAGAGCCAGGACATTGTTTTTATACAACTCCGATCGTATTCGTCTGAAAGAAGAATAACATACACTAGGATGACTTGAGGGTGAGTAAATCATGGGCTAATTTTCATTTTTGGTGAACTAGCTCTTTAAAACAAAGAAATCTGTGAAAGTGTTGTTGTGCTCTCAGGCGTTGCGAGAGGAACCCCTGCCCCGGGTCCAGCAGGACCTGCTCTCAGACACCCAGCTCCGTGTCCCACCATCACCTGTCGGTGGTGTCCGTGCTCTCGGCTCCTCGGGTCGTGTTCCGGGTCTCCGCCGTGAGGATGATCGGAGACTCGCTGAGGTTCGCTCTGCTGGGAGGACGAGCTCGCCGGTTCTTCACCGTGAGGCGCTCAGACCGTCAGACGGGGGAACTCCTGCTGACCCGTCCGGTTCTTGGCCCGGCCACACTGGACCTGCAGGTGGAGATGAGCGAGCTGGAGCGCGGAGAACTGCTGGGCCGATACATCACCAAAATCACCATCTTTGTCTCACCATATGAGTTTTAGAGTCAAGCTACAGAAGTTAACATCAAGAAGAAATCTGGCTAGGTAGTTTGTGCATTCTTGCTTAGATTCTCCACCAAACAAATGTTCTAAAAAAGAGCCAAAGTCTCAAGCTTTGATTAGCCGCGTTTCCATTACGCTTCAAATTGCTCAAATTGAAATTGCGCATTAAAAATACGCCCAATGGAAACACGTTAATTTCGCGAAAACTTCCATATATCGCTGTGGTTTTTCAGGCAATTTAAAAGAGGAATATTTCGCAAAACTGCAATGGAAACAGTTTTTGTGTATTTACAGTCACCTGAAGTAGACGGTGCGGTGTGTTTGGACACAAGACGAGACCGAGTTCTTTAAACTCATAAAAGATTTGAATGTGAATACTGGATTCTAAATCAAGACCTTGAAGCAGATATGAGGGAGAAATTCCTTCTATGTATAGAATAAGGGTCTTTCCTTGCCATTAATGCTTGGATAACACACATACGTCTCCTTCCATTAACAAAAATGGCAGGGCTGGGATATATGTAAACCTACCAACATCCGTTGCCATGATTTTTGGAATGACTTCTCGTGAGAGGAAAAAATTACGTTTTAGTCGCATAACATCGGTTAATGGAAACGCCGTCATTGCGCAATAGTTTTTTATCGACATTTAGAAAATATCACAAAAGTTGTGCACAAATCTGTAATGGAAACGTGGCTATTGTCATCATACGTCACATAGATTAAGACAGTGTCTGTGAGTAGAGAGTTTCTCACAGCTCCTTTCACATACTACTGGACCAATCAAATTAGAGGATCAGAACTGGTCTGGTAGAGTCATAACCTAATATTACTTTGCTTATAGCCAGACATGTTCATATAATGATGAATATAGTTGTGCATTACAAAATAATTAATACAAGTGGGACCATAATCCCCTGTTGTCCTGTGTGTTGTTGTGTGTGTCATTGGCTGCGTTTACACTTGGCATTAACATGCGATCACCGTGATTGGGTCATTAGCCAATCAGGACATGGCTTATTTACATTTGTTCACATTAAGTAGCCTCTGTATCTGGATAACTGATCGGATTCCTGTTTCCTGCATAATATTTAAATTAGGTCTGTGGCACAACACCAGATAAAGCAAATTAAACAATGTCCCAATTGCTTTCACTCACTCACTTTACTTTCCTATGCAGTCTCCAGTCTTAGATAAAAACAAGTTTTTTGAACGAAGGAATACTTCCAGAGTTGATCATACAAAAATCACTGGGTAGATCATGTTAAACAAGTCACATCATTGATCATAGGGGTTTCATTTTATATGACGTCGCCCTTTGAATGCAGATACAACGGCTGATTGCGTTACACTGAGATCCGATCACAAGCGTCCTCGCCTCTCCCTGGACCAGGACACGCTGATCGGATAACATTCACACTAGTCTTTTCAATGTGTATGTGGACAACATCCGGATAGAGGTCGCATGTTAATGCCAAGTGTAAACGCAGCCAGAGTGCAATCCTCTAAACTGAGCTAATATTTATTTTTAGCTTATACCAATAAATTATAAGAATCTACCTGTTGATGTACCTTTTCAGTCTAATGCATGCATCTTTTTGGCATTAATCATGCTCAGGTCTCCAGGGCTGTCCAGAGATTAAAATAATAAAAAATTGGAATTTAATCAAATTTGCCTCTAAATTATTTTGTGGTGTAATCGAGCAGTTCATCTTGGCCATCTTAGAAACGCATGTGGAAAGCAGAGTGGGAAGATTCTGCTGAGTTTAAAACTTTACAGGCAGAAGCCAATCACCTGAACGTAATGCCATACGACTGCAGAGCAAAAGAAAAATATAGCGTTTAAATCCATTTCACAATTTAAAGTGACTCAAAAAAAAAAAAAAGAATCAGGCACTAAAACACCAAATGAAATGTATTTTGTCAGAATGCACAGCTTATTTTTAATGGCTATGAAGGGAGAATCCAGTGACACAGACAGAAAGAGACACACACACACACACACACACACACACACACACACACACACACAGTTGAGCTGCTTATTGCTTTAATGTGCCAAACTAATAATCATATGAGTCCAAGTTCAGTATCAAATACAAAGTAATTCAAGCTAGTGCATAACAATAAATACCCTTGATGTGAGAAAATAGAGACAGAACTAATACATAAAGCCAATCAATCCAAATGATGAGTCATTTCTTGACGTAAATTTTTATTCATGAAAATCAATTAAACATTTGTACAATATAAATACAAAGGCAAGATGGCCAGAAGGATATTCTTTAGTGTATAATAGTCCATTTAGGCCTGATATCTTTGTCTAACATTTAAAAAACACAACAGGTACAAGCAAAGCGTAAGGTGCAAATCCGTCTCTTTAGGATCTTCTCCGACAAAACACTATTCCCACAGATCATTTGTTCTTAGATTCGCTAGAAACCACACACACCCTGTTGCACACAGTGACTACATTCAAACAATTCTGTCTCACAGTGAACGTTTTACACACACACACACACACACACACACACACACACACACACACACACACACACACACACACACACACACACACACACACACACACACACGATCTCAGTGCCTCATTTAGTCTTGAATTTTTATTTCAAAATATTGTGGCACAAAGACACACAAGGTTAGAAATACTTCTCCAGTTCTCACCAATTAAAAACCAATGCTTCAAATGGACATTGATTGACTCTGGCAATCTGAAATCCATATAAAAAACCCTTTATTGTATGTGACATGTGACATAACCATGTGACAAACCTCAGAACAGGCCAAGCACTCGAAAAGACATTACTGGACTATTAACAGAATCAGATTAAACTGAGTTTTGCTTTTCTTTCAGATAATGCTAATGTCAAACAAATCCGACTTTAGCTGTCAAAACTGGGCAACTTCTGCAGCACATGATGCACATTAATAAAGCTTTTAGAAATTCATCGACCAAGCTGTTTGAAAAACAACAAAAACATTATATACACACACACACACACACACACACACACACACACACACACACACACACACACACACACACACGTATAGAGAGAGAGAGAGTGGTAAACAAAACAAACATCATGTGGTGTGTAAAGGACTGTGCAAAGAGCGGACAAGCGTGGCTCCGGCTCGGCTCTCAGACAAACACACACACACACACACACACACACACACACACACACACACACACACACACACACACACACACACACTCTCACTCTCAGACTCACACACACTCATCTCTACTTGATCTGAAAGTTGCTGAGCTCCTCAGACTCACACACACACACACACACACACACACACACACACACACACACACACACACACACACAGACACACACAGAGACTGGCTCCTCATCTCTACTTGCTCTGGAAGTTGCTGAGCTCCTCAGACTCACACACACACACACACACACACACACACACACACACACACACACACACACAGAGAGAGAGACTGGCTCCTCATCTCAACTTGCTCTGGAAGTTGCTGAGCTCCTCAGACTCACACACACACACACACACACACACACACACACACACACACACACACACACACACACACACACACAACCACACTCACACACACACACACACACACACACACACACACACACACACACACACACACACACACACACACACACACACACACACACACACACACACACACACACACACACACACACACACACACACACACACACACTCTGAGACTGGCTCCTCATCTCTACTTGCTCTGGAAGTTGCTGAGCTCCTCAGACTCACACACACACACACACACACACACACTGAGACTGGCTCCTCATCTCTACTTGCTCTGGAAGTTGCTGAGCTCCTCAGACTCACACACACACACACACACACACACACACACACACACACACACACACACACACACTGAGACTGGCTCCTCATCTCTACTTGCTCTGGAAGTTGCTGAGCTCCTCAGACTCACACACACACACACACACACACACACACACACTGAGACTGGCTCCTCATCTCTACTTGCTCTGGAAGTTGCTGAGCTCCATCTCCTCCCTGCGCCGCTTCTGCTGTGTGAAGAGCGAGCTGAAGGGGTAGAGCTTGGCTTTAGCCGGGAACTTCTGGCCTGCGATGTCCACTTCGTAGTCTCCGCGGTTGACGAAGTCTGGGGTGACGGAGGCCGGGGACCCGTCGGGGCTCCTGGCGCTCAGGAACCCGAGACACACATGCCGCTCCAGGCTGTAGCTGTAGGCGCTGCTGGTGGTGCCGCCCACGAGCTCGCCGCTCCGGTACACCGGCTCGCCCCACCAGGGCCACACGTCCAGATCCCGGTCGTGCTCCTCCAGAACCAGCATCACCAGCCGGCGCCTCACGCCCTCCACCCGCTGCTGGAGCAGAGCGTCCCGGCCCAGGAACCCGGTGTCCTGCAGGAGAGAGAGATCAGTGTGTGAGGAACCCTGTGTCCTGAGAGAGATCAGTGTGTGAGGAACCCTGTTTCCTACAGGAGAGAGAGATCAGTGTGTGAGGAACCCTGTTTCCTACAGGAGAGAGATCAGTGTGTGAGGAACCCTGTGTCCTACAGGAGAGAGATCAGTGTGTGAGGAACCCTGTTTCCTACAGGAGAGAGATCAGTGTGTGAGGAACCCTGTGTCCTACAGGAGAGAGAGATCAGTGTGTGAGGAACCCTGTTTCCTACAGGAGAGAGATCAGTGTGTGAGGAACCCTGTGTCCTACAGGAGAGAGATCAGTGTGTGAGGAACCCTGTGTCCTACAGGAGAGAGAGATCAGTGTGTGAGGAACCCTGTGTCCTACAGGAGAGAGAGATCAGTGTGTGAGGAACCATGTGTCCTACAGGAGAGAGAGATCAGTGTGTGAGGAACCATGTGTCCTACAGGAGAGAGATCAGTGTGTGAGGAACCCTGTGTCCTACAGGAGAGAGAGATCAGTGTGTGAGGAACCCTGTGTCCTACAGGAGAGAGAGATCAGTGTGTGAGGAACCATGTGTCCTACAGGAGAGAGAGATCAGTGTGTGAGGAACCATGTGTCCTACAGGAGAGAGATCAGTGTGTGAGGAACCCTGTGTCCTACAGGAGAGAGAGATCAGTGTGTGAGGAACCATGTGTCCTACAGGAGAGAGATCAGTGTGTGAGGAACCCTGTGTCCTACAGGAGAGAGAGATCAGTGTGTGAGGAACCCTGTGTCCTACAGGAGAGAGAGATCAGTGTGTGAGGAACCATGTGTCCTACAGGAGAGAGATCAGTGTGTGAGGAACCCTGTGTCCTACAGGAGAGAGAGATCAGTGTGTGAGGAACCCTGTGTCCTACAGGAGAGAGAGATCAGTGTGTGAGGAACCCTGTGTCCTACAGGAGAGAGAGATCAGTGTGTGAGGAACCATGTGTCCTACAGGAGAGAGATCAGTGTGTGAGGAACCATGTGTCCTACAGGAGAGAGAGATCAGTGTGTGAGGAACCCTGTGTCCTACAGGAGAGAGAGATCAGTGTGTGAGGAACCCTGTGTCCTACAGGAGAGAGAGATCAGTGTGTGAGGAACCATGTGTCCTACAGGAGAGATATCAGTGTGTGAGGAACCCTGTGTCCTACAGGAGAGAGAGATCAGTGTGTGAGGAACCCTGTGTCCTACAGGAGAGAGAGATCAGTGTGTGAGGAACCATGTGTCCTACAGGAGAGAGATCAGTGTGTGAGGAACCATGTGTCCTACAGGAGAGAGATCAGTGTGTGAGGAACCCTGTGTCCTACAGGAGAGAGAGATCAGTGTGTGAGGAACCCTGTGTCCTACAGGAGAGAGAGATCAGTGTGTGAGGAACCCTGTGTCCTACAGGAGAGAGAGATCAGTGTGTGAGGAACCATGTGTCCTACAGGAGAGAGAGATCAGTGTGTGAGGAACCATGTGTCCTACAGGAGAGAGATCAGTGTGTGAGGAACCCTGTGTCCTACAGGAGAGAGAGATCAGTGTGTGAGGAACCCTGTGTCCTACAGGAGAGAGAGATCAGTGTGTGAGGAACCATGTGTCCTACAGGAGAGAGATCAGTGTGTGAGGAACCCTGTGTCCTACAGGAGAGAGAGATCAGTGTGTGAGGAACCCTGTGTCCTACAGGAGAGAGAGATCAGTGTGTGAGGAACCCTGTGTCCTACAGGAGAGAGAGATCAGTGTGTGAGGAACCATGTGTCCTACAGGAGAGAGATCAGTGTGTGAGGAACCATGTGTCCTACAGGAGAGAGAGATCAGTGTGTGAGGAACCCTGTGTCCTACAGGAGAGAGAGATCAGTGTGTGAGGAACCCTGTGTCCTACAGGAGAGAGAGATCAGTGTGTGAGGAACCATGTGTCCTACAGGAGAGAGATCAGTGTGTGAGGAACCCTGTGTCCTACAGGAGAGAGAGATCAGTGTGTGAGGAACCCTGTGTCCTACAGGAGAGAGAGATCAGTGTGTGAGGAACCATGTGTCCTACAGGAGAGAGATCAGTGTGTGAGGAACCATGTGTCCTACAGGAGAGAGATCAGTGTGTGAGGAACCCTGTGTCCTACAGGAGAGAGAGATCAGTGTGTGAGGAACCCTGTGTCCTACAGGAGAGAGAGATCAGTGTGTGAGGAACCCTGTTTCCTACAGGCTAACGCGCCACCCGTGCGCTCAGCTATTTTATTTATTTATTTTTCTCTCGCGCGTCCGCGCCTTTGAGTTCATAAAAAGCTCAGGTGAGGAAGAATCACTCAACAAACACGGTGAGTAATGTCTTGTCCTGTTATTGTCACTTGCACTTCATGTCACATGTTTAGTATAGGCTTCTCTGTCGACAATATAGGATTTATATGTGATAAATGTAAGGAGACAGTTAGGTTGACAGAGAAGATTTCAGAATTAGAAACACGCATCCAAACTTTAATTGAGGATAGTAAGAGTGCTAGTGCTTTAGATGTTTTGGATGCGCATAGAATAGAGAACTCTTTACATGACGCGGTTCTGGCTGAAGTAGAGCCCGTGCAGCCGGGCAAATGGGTGACAGTGAGGGATCGCTCTAGTCGCGGATCTAAAAACCACTCTTCCGTTCCGATTACCATAACAAATCGATTTGCCCCGCTCAGTGAAACACCCACTGAGAATGATTGTGCCCTAGTTATTGGCGATTCTATTACACGGAACGTGAAAATAGAGACACCAACCACCATAGTCACATGTTTGCCGGGAGCCAGAGCGCCTGACATCAAAGCTAATTTAAAAGTGCTGGCTAATGCTAATCGTAAATTCTCTAAGATCATTATTCATGTCGGCACTAATGATGTTCGACTCCGCCAGTCGGAGATCACCAAAATTAATATTAAAGAGGTGTGTGAAGAGGTTACAAGCAATGTAATTTGCTCTGGCCCCCTTCCTGTTCGCAGGAGTGATGAGATAGTGTGTAGATTATGTTCGCTTAACGGTTGGCTGTCTCGGTGGTGTCCGCTTAATAATATAGAATTCATAGACAATTGGAAAAGTTTTTGGGGCAAACCTGACCTGTTGAAAAGAGATGGTATTAATCCCTCCTGGGATGGTGCTGCTCTTCTCACTAGTAATATGGCTCATAGTCTTAGAGCTCAAACATGACAATCTGGGGCTCAGGTCAGGAAGCAGACAGACTGGCTTAACCGACCGTCTGCTAGCGGCCTCGCGTCACCAAGGTCAGATAAATCCCATCACATAGAGCCTCTTTCACCTAGCTATCATCATATAGAGACTGTGTCTGTTCCCCGAATTTGGAAATCCAAAAAACGTTTAAACCCAACTAAGGTTAAAAATTTAATTGATGTTCAACAAATAAAAAACAGCTATAATACAGATGAGCAAATGCTAAAGCTTGGGTTGCTGAATATTCGATCGCTTACTTCAAAAGCACTCGTTGTTAATGATATGATTTCAGATAATAACCTAGATGTGCTGTGTTTGACAGAAACCTGGCTAAAACCAAACGATTACATTACTTTAAATGAATCAACCCCGCAAGATTACTGTTATAAACATGAGCCTCGTCTGAAACGCAAAGGGGGTGGTGTTGCTGTAATCTATAGTAATAGTTTCAAAACCACTAAGAAATCAAGTTTTAAATATAATTCTTTTGAAGCATTGGTGCTTAATGTAAAATATAGTGTAAACGATAAATCACGTTTGAGATTTGTGCTGGCTACTGTATACAGGCCACCAGGGCACCATACAGACTTTATCAAAGAATTTGCGGACTTTCTATCAGAATTAATATTGACTGCAGATAAAGTACTAATTGTTGGTGATTTTAATATACACATCGATAATGAAAAAGATGCATTGGGATTGGCATTTAAAGACATTGTAAATTCAATTGGAGTTAGACAACACGTGTCAGGACCTACTCATCGTCGTAATCATACTCTAGATCTAATATTATCACGCGGAATAGATGTGGATGCCGTTGAAATTCTGCAGCAGAGCGATGACATCTCAGATCATTATCTAGTCTCGTGTAATTTGCATTTAGCCAAGGCTGCAAAGCCGACTCCGTGTTTCAAATATGTGAGACCTATCACTTCTGCTACTAAAGATTGCTTTATTAATAATCTTCCTGATCAGTTTCATCATCTCAGCATCTCAGATAGCTTAGAAGAACTCGATATTACAACAGAAACGTTTAACTCTCTCTTTTCCAGCACTTTAGACACAGTTGCTCCGTTGCGCTTAAAGAAGATTAAAGAAAATAGTCCAACGCCGTGGTACAACGAGCACACTCGGGCCCTTAAGAGAGCAGCCAGAAAAATGGAGCGCAACTGGAAGAAAACAAAACTAGAGGTATTTCGCATTTCATGGAAAGAGAGCTCAATTACTTACAGAGAGGCTTTAAAAGCTGCTAGATCTGCTTATTTTTCAACCCTATTAGAAGAAAATAAACATAATCCTAGGTATTTATTTGAAACGGTGGCTAAACTAACGAAAAATAAAGCTTCAAGCACCGAAGTTTCCAAGAAACACAGCAGTAATGACTTTATGAACTTCTTCACTTATAAGATTGATAATATCAGGGACAAAATTATAACTATGCAACCGTCTACTACAGTATCGCATCAGGCAGTGCACTGTAGTCTCCCTGAGGAAAAATCTGATTCATTCGTTGCTATAGGAGAGGAAGAATTTACTAAACTCATTAAATCATCTAAATCTACAACATGTATGTTAGACCCTATACCGACTAAGCTACTGAAAGAAATACTTCCAGAGGTCATAGATCCTCTTCTTAATATCATTAATTCGTCTTTGTCTCTAGGATACGTACCAAAAAAATTTAAGCTGGCTTTGATTAAACCGCTTGTTAAAAAAACGCAACTTGATCCTTCAGAATTAGTCAATTACAGGCCGATCTCGAATCTACCTTTTCTGTCAAAGATATTAGAAAAGGCAGTATCCTCACAACTGTGTTCCTTTCTTGAAAGAAATGATATCTGCGAGGATTTCCAGTCCGGATTTAGACCGTACCATAGTACCGAAACAGCTCTCGTTAGAGTCACAAATGATTTGCTCTTATCATCCGATCGTGGTTGTATCTCTCTATTAGTGTTACTCGATCTTAGCGCTGCATTTGACACCATCGACCACAACGTTCTTTTAAATAGATTAGAACATTATGTTGGCATTACGGGAAATGCACTAGCATGGTTTAAATCATACTTATCTGACCGTTATCAGTTTGTAGCAGTAAATGATGAGATGTCTCATCGATCACAAGTTCAGTATGGCGTACCACAAGGCTCAGTACTAGGACCGCTGCTGTTCACTCTGTACATGCTACCCTTAGGAGATATCATTAGGAAACATGGCATTAGCTTTCACTGTTATGCCGATGATACTCAGCTCTATATTTCTTCAAAACCTAACGAAACTTATCAATTCACAAAATTAACGGAATGCATAGCGGATATAAAAAATTGGATGACTTGTAATTTCCTACTTCTAAATTCTGAAAAAACAGAGTTTCTAATTATTGGACAAAAAACTTCCTCACGTAATAACCTAGAATACTGTCTAACACTTGATGGCTGCTCTGTTAAGTCTTCGTCGTCGGTTAGGAACCTGGGTGTGCTCTTTGATACCAATCTTTCATTTGAAAGTCACGTGTCTAGTATCTGTAAAACTGCATTTTTCCATCTTAAAAATATATCTAAATTACGTCATATGCTCTCATTGACAAATGCGGAACAATTAGTTCATGCGTTCATGACCTCAAGGCTAGATTATTGTAATGCTCTACTAGGTGGTTGCCCTGCACGCTTAATAAACAAACTACAGCTGGTTCAAAACGCAGCAGCTCGAGTTCTTACCAGAACCAGGAAGTATGACCATATTAGCCCAGTTCTGTCAAAACTGCATTGGCTCCCTATTAAACATCGCATAAATTTTAAAATATTGCTGATTACTTACAAAGCACTGAATGGTTTAGCTCCGCAGTACTTGAGCGAGCTCTTAACGCATTATAGTCCGTCACGTCTATTACGATCTCAAAATTCCGGCCAGTTGATTATACCTAGAATATCAAAATCGACTGCTGGCGGTAGATCCTTTTCCTATTTAGCACCAAAACTCTGGAACAGTCTTCCTACCATTGTCCGGGAAGCAGACACACTCTGTCAGTTCAAAGCCAGATTAAAGACACATCTCTTTGACCTAGCATTCACATAATACATTATAGACTTCTATAATTTAATGTTATGCTGCATAGACTAGGTCAGCCGGAACCGGGAACACTTCCCAAAAATCCTGATGTACTCGTTACATCATGAGAAGAATGGCATCTACGCTAATTTTAGTGTCTGTGTTTATCCCAAGGTTTTTCCTGCAGCCTGCCGGATCCAGGCCGTATCCAGATCTGACGAAGGACCTTCACCTGGACCGATGACAACGCAGTGCTGAAGTGCCAACTAGTCTCTCCCTATAGAGGATCCCACTACCACTCTACAGATAAGGCGTTGTTGGGAAAATTCGTCTCGCGGTCCTACCCCAAAGCAACAAATAAAATTCCTTATCAAAATTTATAAGGAAAAACAAGTATTTTGTTTAGGCTTGGCTTGTAGGGATTTCCAAACCTGCGTATATTCAAACGCACATAACTATAGAACCCATTCTAAATGCGCATGTGACCGCCATCAGCGTTTCTCACAGGTTCGCGTTTAAAGTCTGTGTAGAGAGAATGGTGTCGTCTTAGCGGCCCCTAATTTAATAACAAATGATCATTGCGACGGAACCAAATCAATTAAAACTAACTTTAGATGGAAATAACTTAACTCTGCTGTAAAGCCGAAACAATCTCTGTTACCTTAAATTATACGCTTATCTCTGTAAAGCTGCTTTGAGACAATCTACATTGTTAAAAGCGCTATATAAATGAAGATGACTTGACTTGAGAGAGATCAGTGTGTGAGGAACCCTGTGTCCTACAGGAGAGAGATCAGTGTGTGAGGAACCCTGTTTCCTACAGGAGAGAGAGATCAGTGTGTGAGGAACCCTGTTTCCTACAGGAGAGAGATCAGTGTGTGAGGAACCCTGTTTCCTACAGGAGAGAGATCAGTGTGTGAGGAACCCTGTGTCCTACAGGAGAGAGATCAGTGTGTGAGGAACCCTGTTTCCTACAGGAGAGAGAGATCAGTGTGTGAGGAACCCTGTTTCCTACAGGAGAGAGATCAGTGTGTGAGGAACCCTGTGTCCTACAGGAGAGAGAGAGAGATCAGTGTGTGAGGAACCATGTGTCCTACAGGAGAGAGAGATCAGTGTGTGAGGAACCCTGTGTTCTACAGGAGAGAGATCAGTGTGTGAGGAACCCTGTTTCCTACAGGAGAGAGAGATCAGTCTGTGAGGAACCCTGTTTCCTACAGGAGAGAGATCACTGTGTGAGGAACCCTGTGTCCTACAGGAGAGAGATCAGTGTGTGAGGAACCCTGTGTCCTGAGAGAGATCAGTGTGTGAGGAACCCTGTTTCCTACAGGAGAGAGAGATCAGTGTGTGAGGAACCCTGTTTCCTACAGGAGAGAGATCAGTGTGTGAGGAACCCTGTGTCCTACAGGAGAGAGAGATCAGTGTGTGAGGAACCCTGTTTCCTACAGGAGAGAGATCAGTGTGTGAGGAACCCTGTTTCCTACAGGAGAGAGATCAGTGTGTGAGGAACCCTGTGTCCTACAGGAGAGAGATCAGTGTGTGAGGAACCCTGTTTCCTACAGGAGAGAGAGATCAGTGTGTGAGGAACCCTGTTTCCTACAGGAGAGAGATCAGTGTGTGAGGAACCCTGAGTCCTACAGGAGAGAGAGATCAGTGTGTGAGGAACCCTGTTTCCTACAGGAGAGAGATCAGTGTGTGAGGAACCCTGTGTCCTACAGGAGAGAGATCAGTGTGTGAGGAACCCTGTTTCCTACAGGAGAGAGAGATCAGTGTGTGAGGAACCCTGTTTCCTACAGGAGAGAGATCAGTGTGTGAGGAACCCTGTTTCCTACAGGAGAGAGATCAGTGTGTGAGGAACCCTGTGTCCTACAGGAGAGAGATCAGTGTGTGAGGAACCCTGTTTCCTACAGGAGAGAGAGATCAGTGTGTGAGGAACCCTGTTTCCTACAGGAGAGAGATCAGTGTGTGAGGAACCCTGTGTCCTACAGGAGAGAGAGAGATCAGTGTGTGAGGAACCATGTGTCCTACAGGAGAGAGAGATCAGTGTGTGAGGAACCCTGTGTCCTACAGGAGAGAGATCAGTGTGTGAGGAACCCTGTTTCCTACAGGAGAGAGAGATCAGTCTGTGAGGAACCCTGTTTCCTACAGGAGAGAGATCACTGTGTGAGGAACCCTGTGTCCTACAGGAGAGAGATCAGTGTGTGAGGAACCCTGTGTCCTGAGAGAGATCAGTGTGTGAGGAACCCTGTTTCCTACAGGAGAGAGAGATCAGTGTGTGAGGAACCCTGTTTCCTACAGGAGAGAGATCAGTGTGTGAGGAACCCTGTGTCCTACAGGAGAGAGAGATCAGTGTGTGAGGAACCCTGTTTCCTACAGGAGAGAGATCAGTGTGTGAGGAACCCTGTTTCCTACAGGAGAGAGATCAGTGTGTGAGGAACCCTGTGTCCTACAGGAGAGAGATCAGTGTGTGAGGAACCCTGTTTCCTACAGGAGAGAGAGATCAGTGTGTGAGGAACCCTGTGTCCTACAGGAGAGAGATCAGTGTGTGAGGAACCCTGTGTCCTACAGGAGAGAGATCAGTGTGTGAGGAACCCTGTGTCCTACAGGAGAGAGATCAGTGTGTGAGGAACCCTGTGTCATACAGGAGAGAGAGATCAGTGTGTGAGGAACCCTGTGTCCTACAGGAGAGAGATCAGTGTGTGAGGAACCCTGTGTCCTACAGGAGAGAGTTCAGTGTGTGAGGAACCCTGTGTCCTACAGGAGAGAGATCAGTGTGTGAGGAACCCAGTGTCATACAGGAGAGAGAGATCAGTGTGTGAGGAACCCTGTGTCCTACAGGAGAGAGATCAGTGTGTGAGGAACCCTGTGTCCTACAGGAGAGAGATCAGTGTGTGAGGAACCCTGTGTCATACAGGAGAGAGAGATCAGTGTGTGAGGAACCCTGTTTCCTACAGGAGAGAGATCACTGTGTGAGGAACCATGTGTCCTGCAGGAGAGAGATCAGTGTGTGAGGAACCATGTGTCCTACAGGAGAGAGATCAGTGTGTGAGGAACCCTGTGTCCTACAGGAGAGAGATCAGTGTGTGAGGAACCCTGTGTCATACAGGAGAGAGAGATCAGTGTGTGAGGAACCCTGTTTCCTACAGGAGAGAGATCACTGTGTGAGGAACCATGTTTACTACAGGAGAGAGAGATCAGTGTGTGAGGAACCCTGTTTCCTACAGGAGAGAGAGATCAGTGTGTGAGGAACCCTGTGTCATACAGGAGAGAGATCAGTGTGTGAGGAACCCTGTTTCCTACAGGAGAGAGATCACTGTGTGAGGAACCCTGTTTACTACAGGAGAGAGAGATCAGTGTGTGAGGAACCATGTGTCCTACAGGAGAGAGAGAGATCAGTGTGTGAGGAACACTGTTTCCTACAGGAGAGAGAGAGAGATCAGTGTGTGAGGAACCCTGTGTCCTACAGGAGAGAGATCAGTGTGTGAGGAACCCTGTTTCCTACAGGAGAGAGAGATCAGTGTGTGAGGAACCCTGTTTCCTACAGGAGAGAGATCAGTGTGTGAGGAACCCTGTTTCCTACAGGAGAGAGAGATCAGTGTGTGAGGAACCCTGTTTCCTACAGGAGAGAGATCAGTGTGTGAGGAACCCTGTTTACTACAGGAGAGAGAAATCAGTGTGTGAGGAACCATGTGTCCTACAGGAGAGAGAGAGAGATCAGTGTGTGAGGAACACTGTTTCCTACAGGAGAGAGAGAGAGATCAGTGTGTGAGGAACCCTGTGTCCTACAGGAGAGAGATCAGTGTGTGAGGAACCCTGTGTCCTACAGGAGAGAAAGAGAGATCAGTGTGTGAGGAACACTGTTTCCTACAGGAGAGAGAGAGAGATCAGTGTGTGAGGAACCCTGTGTCCTACAGGAGAGAGATCAGTGTGTGAGGAACCCTGTGTCCTACAGGAGAGAGATCAGTGCGTGAGGAACCCTGTTTCCTACAGGAGAGAGATCAGTGTGTGAGGAACCCTGTGTCCTACAGGAGAGAGATCAGTGTGTGAGGAACCATGTGTCCTACAGGAGAGAGATCAGTGTGTGAGGAACCCTGTGTCCTAGAGCAGAGAGAGATCAGTGTGTGAGGAACCCTGTTTCCTACAGGAGAGAGAGCAGTGTGTGAGGAACCCTGTGTCCTAGAGCAGAGAGAGATCAGTGTGTGAGGAACCCTGTGTCCTACAGGAGAGAGAGAGAGAGATCAGTGTGTGAGGAACCCTGTGTCCTACAGGAAAGAGAGAGAGAGATCAGTGTGTGAGGAACCCTGTGTCCTACAGGAGAGAGATCAGTGTGTGAGGAACCATGTGTCCTACAGGAGAGAGATCAGTGTGTGAGGAACCCTGTGTCCTAGAGCAGAGAGAGATCAGTGTGTGAGGAACCCTATTTCCTACAGGAGAGAGAGCAGTGTGTGAGGAACCCTGTGTCCTAGAGCAGAGAGAGATCAGTGTGTGAGGAACCCTGTGTCCTACAGGAGAGAGAGAGAAATCAGTGTGTGAGGAACCCTGTGTCCTACAGGAAAGAGAGAGAGAGATCAGTGTGTGAGGAACCCTGTGTCCTACAGGAGAGAGATCAGTGTGTGAGGAACCCTGTTTCCTATAGGAGAGAGAGAGAGAGAGAGAGAGAGAGAGAGAGAGAGAGAGAGAGAGAGAGAGATCAGTGTGTGAGGAACCATGTGTCCTACAGGAGAGAGAGATCAGTGTGTGAGGAACCATGTGTCCTGCAGGAGAGAGAGATCAGTGTGTGAGGAACCATGTGTCCTACAGGAGAGAGATCAGTGTGTGAGGAACCATGTGTCCTACAGAAGAGAGATCAGTGTGTGAGGAACCATGTGTCCTACAGGAGAGAGATCAGTGTGTGAGGAACCATGTGTCCTACAGGAGAGAGATCAGTGTGTGAGGAACCATGTGTCCTACAGGAGAGAGATCAGTGTGTGAGGAACCATGTGTCCTACAGAAGAGAGATCAGTGTGTGAGGAACCATGTGTCCTACAGGAGAGAGATCAGTGTGTGAGGAACCATGTGTCCTACAGGAGAGAGATCAGTGTGTGAGGAACCCTGTGTCCTACAGGAGAGAGATCAGTGTGTGAGGAAACCTGTGTCCTACAGAAGAGAGATCAGTGTGTGAGGAACCATGTGTCCTACAGAAGAGAGATCAGTGTGTGAGGAACCATGTGTCCTACAGAAGAGAGATCAGTGTGTGAGGAACCCTGTGTCCTACAGAAGAGAGATCAGTGTGTGAGGAACCATGTGTCCTACAGAAGAGAGATCAGTGTGTGAGGAACCCTGTTTCCTACAGGAGAGAGATCAGTGTGTGAGGAACCCTGTGTCCTACAGAAGAGAGATCAGTGTGTGAGGAACCATGTGTCCTACAGAAGAGAGATCAGTGTGTGAGGAACCCTGTTTCCTAAAGGAGAGAGATCAGTGTGTGAGGAACCCTGTGTCCTACAGAAGAGAGATCAGTGTGTGAGGAACCATGTGTCCTACAGAAGAGAGATCAGTGTGTGAGGAACCCTGTTTCCTACAGGAGAGAGATCAGTGTGTGAGGAACCCTGTGTCCTACAGAAGAGAGATCAGTGTGTGAGGAACCATGTGTCCTACAGAAGAGAGATCAGTGTGTGAGGAACCCTGTTTCCTTCAGGAGAGAGATCAGTGTGTGAGGAACCATGTGTCCTACAGGAGAGAGAGATCAGTGTGTGAGGAACCATATGTCCTACAGGAGAGAGATCAGTGTGTGAGGAACCCTGTTTCCTACAGGAGAGAGAGAGAGAGAGAGATCAGTGTGTGAGGAACCCTGTTTCCTACAGGAAAGAGAGAGAGATCAGTGTGTGAGGAACCCTGTTTCCTACAGGAGAGAGAGATCAGTGTGTGAGGAACCATGTGTCCTACAGGAGAGAGATCAGTGTGTGAGGAACCCTGTTTCCTACAGGAGAGAGAGATCCGTGTGTGACGAACCCTGTTTCCTACAGGAGAGAGATCAGTGTGTGAGGAATCCTGTGTCCTTCAGGAGAGAGGTCAGTGTGTGAGGAACCATGTGTCCTACAGGAGAGAGAGATCAGTGTGTGAGGAACCATATGTCCTACAGGAGAGAGATCAGTGTGTGAGGAACCCTGTTTCCTACAGGAGAGAGAGAGAGAGATCAGTGTGTGAGGAACCCTGTTTCCTACAGGAAAGAGAGAGAGATCAGTGTGTGAGGAACCCTGTTTCCTACAGGAGAGAGAGATCAGTGTGTGAGGAACCATGTGTCCTACAGGAGAGAGATCAGTGTGTGAGGAACCCTGTTTCCTACAGGAGAGAGAGATCCGTGTGTGAGTAACCCTGTGTCCTACAGGAGAGAGATCAGTGTGTGAGGAAACCTGTGTCCTACAGGAGAGAGATCAATGTGTGAGGAACCCTGTGTCCTAGAGCAGAGAGAGATCAGTGTGTGAGGAACCCTGTTTCCTACAGGAGAGAGATCAGTGTGTGAGGAACCCTGTGTCCTACAGGAGAGAGATCAGTGTGCGAGGAACCCTGTTTCCTACAGGAGAGAGATCAGTGTGCGAGGAACCCTGTGTCCTACAGGAGAGAGATCAGTGTGTGAGGAACCCTGTTTCCTACAGGAGAGAGAGAGATCAGTGTGTGAGGAACCCTGTGTCCTACAGGAGAGAGATCAGTGTGTGAGGAACCATGTTTCCTACAGGAGAGAGATCAGTGTGTGAGGAAACCTGTTTCCTACAGGAGAGAGAGATCAGTGTGTGAGGAACCCTGTGTCCTAGAGCAGAGAGAGATCAGTGTGTGAGGAACCCTGTGTCCTACAGGAGAGAGAGATCAATGTGTGAGGAACCCTGTGTCCTACAGGAGAGAGAGATCAATGTGTGAGGAACCCTGTGTCCTACAGGAGAGAGAGATCAGTGTGTGAGGAACCCTGTTTCCTACAGGAGATAGAGAGAGAGAGAGAGAGATCAGTGTGTGAGGAACCATGTGTCCTACTGGAGAGAGATCAGTTTGTGAGGAACCCTGTTTCCTACAGGAGAGAGAGATCAGTGTGTGAGGAACCCTGTGTCCTACAGGAGAGAGATCAGTGTGTGAGGAACCCTGTGTCCTACAGGAGAGAGAGATCAGTGTGTGAGGAACCATGTGTCCTTCAGGAGAGAGATCAGTGTGTGAGGAACCATGTGTCCTACAGGAGAGAGAGATCAGTGTGTGAGGAACCCTGTGTCCTACAGGAGAGAGATCAGTGTGTGAGGAACCATGTGTCCTTCAGGAGAGAGATCAGTGTGTGAGGAACCATGTGTCCTACAGGAGAGAGAGATCAGTGTGTGAGGAACCCTGTGTCCTACAGGAGAGAGATCAGTGTGTGAGGAACCCTGTGTCCTACTGGAGAGAGATCAGTTTGTGAGGAACCCTGTGTCCTACAGGAGAGAGAGATCAGTGTGTGAGGAACCATGTGTCCTTCAGGAGAGAGATCAGTGTGTGAGGAACCATGTGTCCTACAGGAGAGAGAGATCAGTGTGTGAGGAACCCTGTGTCCTACAGGAGAGAGATCAGTGTGTGAGGAACCATGTGTCCTTCAGGAGAGAGATCAGTGTGTGAGGAACCATGTGTCCTACAGGAGAGAGAGATCAGTGTGTGAGGAACCCTGTGTCCTACAGGAGAGAGATCAGTGTGTGAGGAACCCTGTGTCCTTCAGGAGAGAGATCAGTGTGTGAGGAACCCTGTGTCCTACAGGAGAGAGATCAGTGTGTGACGAACCCTGTGTCCTTCAGGAGAGAGATCAGTGTGTGAGGAACCCTGTGTCCTACAGGAGAGAGATCAGTGTGTGAGGAACCATGTGTCCTACAGGAGAAAGAGATCAGTGTGTGAGGAACCCTGTGTCCTACAGGAGAGAGATCAGTGTGTGAGGAACCATGTGTCCTACAGGAGAGAGAGATCAGTGTGTGAGGAACCCTGTGTCCTACAGGAGAGAGATCAGTTTGTGAGGAACCATGTGTCCTACAGGAGAGAGAGATCAGTGTGTGAGGAACCCTGTGTCCTACAGGAGAGAGATCAGTGTGTGAGGAACCATGTGTCCTACAGGAGAGAGAGATCAGTGTGTGAGGAACCATGTGTCCTATAGGAGAGAGATCAGTGTGTGAAGAACCATGTGTCCTTCAGGAGAGAGATCAGTGTGTGAAGAACCATGTGTCCTACAGGAGAGAGATCAGTGTGTGAGGAACCATGTGTCCTACAGGAGAGAGATCAGTGTGTGAGGAACCCTGTGTCCTACAGGAGAGAGAGATCAGTGTGTGAGGAACCCTGTGTCCTTCAGGAGAGAGATCAGTGTGTGAGGAACCCTGTGTCCTACAGGAGAGAGATCAGTGTGTGAGGAACCCTGTGTCCTACAGGAGAGAGATCAGTTTGTGAGGAACCATGTGTCCTACAGGAGAGAGAGATCAGTGTGTGAGGAACCCTGTGTCCTACAGGAGAGAGATCAGTGTGTGAGGAACCATGTGTCCTACAGGAGAGAGATCAGTGTGTGAGGAACCCTGTGTCCTACAGGAGAGAGAGATCAGTGTGTGAGGAACCCTGTGTCCTACAGGAGAGAGATCAGTGTGTGACGAACCCTGTGTCCTTCAGGAGAGAGATCAGTGTGTGAGGAACCCTGTGTCCTTCAGGAGAGAGATCAGTGTGTGAGGAACCATGTGTCCTACAGGAGAGAGATCAGTGTGTGAGGAACCCTGTGTCCTTCAGGAGAGAGATCAGTGTGTGAGGAACCCTGTGTCCTACAGGAGAGAGATCAGTGTGTGAGGAACCATGTGTCCTACAGGAGAGAGAGATCAGTGTGTGAGGAACCCTGTGTCCTACAGGAGAGAGATCAGTGTGTGAGGAACCATGTGTCCTACAGGAGAGAGAGATCAGTGTGTGAGGAACCCTGTGTCCTACAGGAGAGAGATCAGTTTGTGAGGAACCATGTGTCCTACAGGAGAGAGAGATCAGTGTGTGAGGAACCCTGTGTCCTACAGGCGAGAGATCAGTGTGTGAGGAACCATGTGTCCTAGAGGAGAGAGAGATCAGTGTGTGAGGAACCCTGTGTCCTACAGGAGAGAGATCAGTGTGTGAGGAACCCTGTGTCCTTCAGGAGAGAGATCAGTGTGTGAGGAACCCTGTGTCCTACAGGAGAGAGATCAGTGTGTGAGGAACCCTGTGTCCTACAGGAGAAAGATCAGTTTGTGAGGAACCATGTGTCCTACAGGAGAGAGATCAGTGTGTGAGGAACCCTGTGTCCTACAGGAGAGAGATCAGTTTGTGAGGAACCATGTGTCCTACAGGAGAGAGAGATCAGTGTGTGAGGAACCCTGTGTCCTACAGGAGAGAGATCAGTGTGTGAGGAACCATGTGTCCTACAGGAGAGAGATCAGTGTGTGAGGAACCATGTGTCCTACAGGAGAGAGATCAGTGTGTGAGGAACCATGTGTCCTACAGGAGAGAGATCAGTGTGTGAGGAACCCTGTGTCCTACAGGAGAGAGAGATCAGTGTGTGAGGAACCCTGTGTCCTTCAGGAGAGAGATCAGTGTGTGAGGAACCCTGTGTCCTACAGGAGAGAGATCAGTGTGTGAGGAACCCTGTGTCCTACAGGAGAGAGATCAGTTTGTGAGGAACCATGTGTCCTACAGGAGAGAGAGATCAGTGTGTGAGGAACCCTGTGTCCTACAGGAGAGAGATCAGTGTGTGAGGAACCATGTGTCCTACAGGAGAGAGATCAGTGTGTGAGGAACCATGTGTCCTACAGGAGAGAGATCAGTGTGTGAGGAACCCTGTGTCCTACAGGAGAGAGAGATCAGTGTGTGAGGAACCCTGTGTCCTACAGGAGAGAGATCAGTGTGTGAGGAACCATGTGTCCTATAGGAGAGAGAGATCAGTGTGTGAGGAACCATGTGTCCTATAGGAGAGAGAGATCAGTGTGTGAGGAACCATGTGTCCTACAGGAGAGAGATCAGTGTGTGAGGAACCCTGTGTCCTACAGCAGAGAGAGATCAGTGTGTGAGGAACCATGTGTCCTTCAGGAGAGAGATCAGTGTGTGAGGAACCATGTGTCCTACAGGAGAGAGAGATCAGTGTGTGAGGAACCCTGTGTCCTACAGGAGAGAGATCAGTGTGTGAGGAACCCTGTGTCCTACAGGAGAGAGATCAGTGTGTGAGGAACCATGTGTCCTACAGGAGAGAGAGATGAGTGTGTGACGAACCCTGTGTCCTTCAGGAGAGAGATCAGTGTGTGAGGAACCCTGTGTCCTACAGGAGAGAGATCAGTGTGTGAGGAACCCTGTGTCCTACAGCAGAGAGAGATCAGTGTGTGAGGAACCATGTGTCCTACAGCAGAGAGAGATCAGTGTGTGAGGAACCCTGTGTCCTTCAGGAGAGAGATCAGTGTGTGAAGAACCATGTGTCCTATAGGAGAGAGAGATCAGTGTGTGAGGAACCCTGTGTCCTACAGGAGAGAGATCAGTGTGTGAGGAACCATGTGTCCTATAGGAGAGAGATCAGTGTGTGAAGAACCATGTGTCCTTCAGGAGAGAGATCAGTGTGTGAAGAACCATGTGTCCTATAGGAGAGAGATCAGTGTGTGAGGAACCATGTGTCCTATAGGAGAGAGATCAGTGTGTGAGGAACCATGTGTCCTACAGGAGAGAGATCAGTGTGTGAGGAACCCTGTGTCCTACAGGAGAGAGAGATCAGTGTGTGAGGAACCATGTGTCCTACAGGAGAGAGAGATCAGTGTGTGAGGAACCCTGTGTCCTACAGGAGAGAGATCAGTGTGTGAGGAACCCTCTGTCCTACAGGAGAGAGAGATCAGTGTGTGAGGAATCATGTGTCCTACAGGAGAGAGATCAGTGTGTGAGGAACCCTGTGTCCTACAGGAGAGAGAGATCAGTGTGTGAGGAACCATGTGTCCTACATGAGAGAGAGATCAGTGTGTGAGGAACCCTGTGTCCTACAGGAGAGAGAGATCAGTGTGTGAGGAACCATGTGTCCTACAGGAGAGAGATCAGTGTGTGAGGAACCCTGTGTCCTACAGGAGAGAGAGATCAGTGTGTGAGGAACCATGTGTCCTACAGGAGAGAGATCAGTGTGTGAGGAACCCTGTGTCCTATAGGAGAGAGATCAGTGTGTGAGGAACCATGTGTCCTATAGGAGAGAGATCAGTGTGTGAGGAACCATGTGTCCTACAGGAGAGAGATCAGTGTGTGAGGAATCATGTGTCCTACAGGAGAGAGAGATCAGTGTGTGAGGAACCCTGTGTCCTACAGGAGAGAGAGATCAGTGTGTGAGGAACCCTGTGTCCTACAGGAGAGAGAGATCAGTGTGTGAGGAACCATGTGTCCTACAGGAAAGAGAGATCAGTGTGTGAGGAACCATGTGTCCTATAGGAGAGAGATCAGTGTGTGAGGAACCATGTGTCCTAGAGGAGAGAGAGATCAGTGTGTGAGGAACCATGTGTCCTATAGGAGAGAGAGATCAGTGTGTGAGGAACCATGTGTCCTTCAGGAGAGAGAGATCAGTGTGTGAGGAACAGTTAAGATATAAGAACACACACATTATGAGGGTCGTTTCAGAGGTCAGTGCCAGGTTACATAAAGTACAAGTGTTATTTGCCCTTGTTATTTGAAACTCCCTTAGGTTTCCCTTAAAATACAACCGTTAAGTGTTACTTAGGGGTTTCTTTAGGTGAAACGTCAATTTCCCTTAAGTATCTGTTTTTCCCTTAAGTAATCTCTTAAAAAACGATAAGTGTTGCATAAAGCCCCTTAACTGCCATTGTTTTAAGTGTTACACAAGGTTTGTAAAACTTCACCTTAAGCGTTGCACGGAGCGAGCAGGTTCAGTCCAAGTCTTCTAACGAGACGCGATCGTCGGCTTTATATGATAAACAAATTAAAATGTTGCCGTTTTTTCACATATAAAACACATAAAACACATCTTAACGGAAGCTCCAACGTGTGTGTCACGCGCAAGAACAAAACTCACTGGTTCTCGCGCTTGCGCGCACATTTGAGCTTTCGAAACAGCCTGAATCATACGGATTACTTTTATGTCTTTCAATAAATGGACAGAAATGATGATTGAATATTAAAAAATGTCTTTATTTGTGTCTAAAGATGAATTTAAGACTTATGGGTTTAAACCAACATGATTGTGAGTATGATGACAGGATTTTCAATATTTGAGTAAATTATCAATTTGAGTTTCGTCTTGTCTGGTCCTTCTCTTTCATATTTGATTTTCTTTTTTGTTTTCCTTATCTATGTTATGCTGTTTTCTGTGAAACGTACCACAAAATGTGTAAAGTGTAAATCTGATATTTAAAGTTAGTTTGTTATGTATAAAAATACAGTCCAAAAGCATTATTCAGAGAATGAACCCTCTGTTTTTTAGGTGAATAAGGTGAGGAGCATCAACTCAGATCAATCAGATCCAAAAAGAAATACAACACTTGTGTTAACTGAAAGAAAATGAGTTGAATACAATAATATAATAAAACGTCATAATGATAATAATAGGTGATTTACCAGCCATTTTTGAACTGAAACAGCAAATTAGATAATGATTTTCAGCTCGACACAAGGGTTTATCAGCGCTGTCCAGCAGAATGCACTTCATCGGTTCTGTGGTGTGTGTTTTTGTGGTGTGTGTGTCTGTGGTGTGTGTTTCTGAGGCGTTGAGCTGAATAAACCCCAACACTATCGAGCTCTGGATTACCAACCATCATGTGTAAACTGGTCAACAATATTAATATCTCTTGCAGTGTAAACGTCCAGAACTGAAATGTAGCAAAAATTTACCATACAGAACAGTGACCATAAGCTAGACGTGTGGTTTAAGAACAGCATGCTGGGATGTTGTAGTCGCTAAGCTGTTCTGAGGGCTGTTTCGCATGTTGCTCAGGGCATTCTGGGTATCTGTGAGAGGTTGCGAACAGGTCTAATGTGAAAGAGCTGAACTCAAGAGTGCCAGAAACTCACCTTGTCAAACTTGACCCTGAACTCGCGGCCGCACTCGAGCGGTGTGGTGAAGGAGTCCAGGTCCTGGCCCCAGAAGGCGAAGAACTTCTCGATGCGCAGACTGCGTAAAGCGTAGTAACCCGCGTTACGGATGCCGTACTTCTGCCCCACTGACATCACCTCGTTGTACACATGCAGTGCATACTGGGAACAGGAGAGCAAGATCTCAGAGCTTTGAACAGAACGCTGGGTCACAGAGATTCGTGCCGTTCACACAGATCTGTGCACGATGTGTGCCGCGTTTAAAATGACACTGAGCTGAACGTTTAGAAACACGTCTCGATACCCATCCCATGTGAACGGCTCCTTATAATACAGTCAGTAGCTTCGTTTACATGGACACTTTTTGCTTCAATCTGAATGAATTCATTCTGACTGATGAATCCGAACGTAGTGTTTACATGAAAGCTAAAAAAGTGATCGGGTTGCGTGTTTGTCACAAAAGCTTCTGATCGGATTTTATCTTTTGACATGCGCACATGGCATGAATATACAGAGTTTCCCGCTGTTGTTGCACACTAACTATCCTCTTTTCTTTGTTTTAAAAAGCAGACTTAATATTTATCTATTTTGGGTTCTAATTATGCGCCGACCATAGACTGTAAAAAATATGGACAAAGCGTCTGTGACGTCACCAATAGACTTTCTGAAGAACGGGTTTGAAGCTGTTTATGGGGGGTATGGGCGGCGCTATCTTGGAAAATCTCGGGAAATCCTAACCCCGCCCACCATCTGGCCAATCCATATATGGGTAAAAGGGCGGGCTTTGTGTGAGACTGGAACGATGTCATTTTCGTGTGAAGAAAGCAACATAAACAACAATGGATGACATACAGCAGATCTTGTTCTTGCTTCTCGGCGATGTCACAAGAAGCCAAGCGCCGACATTAGGCGTTTCTCGATAGCAAGTACGCAAAGTTCGGACTTAATTGCCAAGTCCGACTCAGGAGAATGACTCCCGAGGACGCGAGTCCGGTTATTCCATGTACAGAACAGCGTGCGTCTCTCAGTTCGCTCTGCTACTCCGGTTATCTCTGTGTGTATATTTTAGGCAACAATAAAACGAAATATGTTATAAAACACCACACTAACTCTTTTCGTTTTAATTTAAAGAAATCTTAAACATTATAGCCACACAAATGTGGTTCAGGCAACGCGTATTGATTATATTCACTGCATATAACATTAGCCTATTTATAACAAAACGAAATATAAAACACAACCCTGCCTCTTTTCGTTTAAACATAATATAAAAATATTAAACATTTTAATATGGTCCAGGCAATATGTGCATTTGTACTAAACAACAGATGTTGCAGTAAACAACATTACAGATCATCTTCATTGTATTAAAATTTAAAATGACAAAACTCAACCCAGTCTCTTTTTGTTAAATTTCAGTTTTATCAATATTAGCTATTATAAAAGTATAAGTAAAATGTATAAGAAGCTATACAAATAAAGCAAACAATTCAGTCAAACATACAAAGTCAGCGCTCTAGTCTAACCATACAACGGTAAAGTTAAATAGCTTATAAAGTTATGAAACTTCACTTAGCCCTCAGCCAAAACGATTGGCCAGGGAACACATTATAGATTCACGAGCCCAGAGATCGCCCGTTAGATACACACAAGACGAGTTATATCTCATGTTTAACCACTACAGAGACGCCAGAGTCAGCGGCAAACATCAGGACAACTAGCCGAGGAAAGGCTGTTCCAGACGGGTACATGAGCGCCGAGCGCCCGGTCATCGCTGGATCTCACAACTGGATACAATTTTCATAAATCTTTATTTAACTAATAAACCCACAGATTTGAGCTTCAAACAACTACATTCTCACCTGAAAAACTCTTAAAACTACATTTCATGATACAGAAACAGTAGTATTATATTTCAACTGAAAATTAAAAAATGGCGCTTCTTATGTTGTCATTCTCCTTGGCGCAGCCTATGCTCGTTATCAGCTGTCAATCAAGCTGTCAATCAAAGTTAACCACGCCCTTATTTGTCATACATTTTATATCTAAATACGATCTAAACTAACGAGTTAGAAAAAAATGCACCCCCCTCACAGTTGTCAGGCACTCGGAACCTATCGAAAAATACAATAAAAGTCCATGGGACCAACCTGTAAAAACATGAATTTATGCTTTGACAACGGACATTTTAACATGGGGGCTATGGACATTTGCTCCCTTTTGGGACCTCCCTCTAGCGGATTTTCGATGTATTGCAGTTTTTCGCACTTCCGGGTATGCTTCATTTTTCAGATTAGAATGTTGCCGCTTGGCGCCGACGAGCACTGAACCGTTGAGCCGTGCTGCTTGTAACTATCATCAGGAAAGCCCCTGTCCGTGCCCAAAACTGTGTGTTCTGTGGATGAGTCTGAGGCGAGGACTGTCCTGCTCCACTTCACAGACGATGAGTGCTAAGAGAATTACAGAATGACGGGACACTCATTTATGACACTTTATTCAACAGGGTGAACAGCTCGTTCAGGGCGTCACACGTCATTACGCTATTTCAACAGCATTGCACATGCGCAGTCCTTTCAGTTTCGGTTTTCAATCCGATTGTTGACATGTCCTCTCGATCGGATTACAAAAGGAATAAACCACCCCTTACAATTCGAATGAAATTTTGGGCTTGCCCAAAGTTAATACAGTTTTGGTCTTTAATTTTTGACACTTTTTCTTACATTTGTGACAGAGAGATAAGCCCTGCTCCCGAAATCGCAATATTTGGTGTGACCCCTGCTGGGATGGCAACATCTGGTGCACAATCAGACGCCATTGTGTTTTCATCTCTATTGGCCAGACGTCTTATTTTGCGCAATTGGAAGTCAGATATGCCTCCCACACACAGGCGCTGGGTTGAGGATGTAATGGCACACTTGAAACATGAGAAGTTGAAACACACGATCAGGGGTTCAACCCAGAGGTTTTATACGGTCTGGCAGCCATTTCTGGATTATTTTAACTTACAATTTCTTGCTGGAAACACTGGGACATAATTGATTCACAGGCTCTGTAACTTTGTAACATGTCAGTTTATCTATTTATCTTTTATTTTATTTTATTTTTTTTATGGTTATTGTCATTTATTATTGTGTATGTTGGGGTTGCTGTATGGGGACTTGTTAATTGTTTTATAAGTGTTTACAATTCAAAACCCAATAAAAAAATATTTGAATAACAATTCGAATGAAATTTTAATCAGATCTGGCCAATTCATTCCGACTGATATGGTTACATGTTACCTTTTTATTCCGATTGTGCTACTGGTCTGATTATCGGATTACTAGTGTCCATGAAAACACAGCTAATGTTTGTACCATGAATATGGTTTTAATGATCAGCTGTTTATCAGTAGATGTTGATTTCACTGAAGTCTGCAGTGGTCAGTGTGTCTCACCTCTATGGGAATATACAGCATGAAGCCGGGCTCTCCGGTGTGTGTCATGCTCATGACTCTGATGCCGTTGGCGTATCCCACACTCATTTCCTGCAAGACACAATCAGGAGTGAGAAAACTCAAGAGTCAGCGCTCAAACACGCATCAAACACTGTTGCATTTCCAAAACTTCTACAAACGCCTCAGGATAGAGCGAGAGGATCCTTTACCAGATGATCCCAAGATGCATTGTGCACCGGTGACGCCGTAACACTTTATTTTACAGTGTCCTTGTTACACGTTACTAATTAAAATTACTCAGTACTTCAGTGTTTAATTACACTGCAACAAGGACACATTCAAATAAAGCATAACCAATGTGATCATATTAAGAAAGGCTGTGAACCCGGTTTTGTTTTTAGACAGTGTAAAAAAAGTACAAGTGTTACTGCGCTCGTCAACGGCAGCTGTTGCTAGGCAACAAGAACAGTTCTCGTAGGAGGGACCGTCCCATTTAACATCGACTCCCCCGTCCCTCGAGGGATCTGAACTGGGACGCAGTGATCATGATCATCAGCCCATTACAGCTGCAGAGGAGTAAAGCTGTCTGAGGAACATTGTGTTGGTGATTAATGATTAATAACGGCTCCGCTCCTCAGCGTTAGGGTTGGCCCGGCGATTACAGGCCATGTCACTAACAGAAAACACATCGTCTTCCATTGAATCAATGAAACCATTTGGTTTGAAATAAATACCGTTACAATAGTTAGGCATGACGATCGCTAGATACTTCCTCATCTCTGAAGAGCAGTTCGATGTGTTCGGGCCCTTTCTGAGCATAAGCTCTTCTCTGAACGAAATTTATTTGTTTTAACAACGCATGATTCCTCAGACGTTTTTTTTTTTGTTTTGTTTTACAATATATTGTGTTGAAAATGTTGCTCATTAGTTATGACTACTATTAGACATGAATGTAAGAGGGATCTTTCAGCAGAAGGGCTTTCCTCACCTTACAGAAGAGCGAGGGGAAGTGCTCCGGGGTCATGGACACGTACGACAGCTCAGACAACACGTCCATGGCTCGCGGGCCAATCAGATTCAGAGCTACAGATCACATGACACCGATTACTGCACGATTACTACTACACACAAGCCCAGGCCATAAAGGCCATTTCATTTCTGACATTTACTCTCCACTTCACTTATAAGGCTAGTCTATTGAAATGAGCGACTTTCCCACATCACATCACGACAGATTCAGACCAAACAATTCCCAGATTTTCAACACTGTGCTGAGAAATCACTGAAATGGCTGTCATGATTCTTAAAAATAATAAAAAGAAAAACTAGCTTAGCTTTAATGGAATGTTTTCCTGATTTAAAACACAATGTAACTTCAGTTGGTAAAGATGTATTATTTCTCACCGGTGTACTTCCAGCTGACGTCCTCCAGGTGGAGCTGCGGATCGTTGGGCATGTGCTTCTTAATCCAAGACCAGCAGTGAACTTGCTGATCCGTGGGAGAAATGATGAAGAAACTGGAGACAGAACCGGATGATGTCAATAATAATGAACTGATCTGGATCTAGAGTCTGGTTTGGAGACTTTCGCATACGCAGGTGGATCTGCTGTCCTGGTTAGTTGGTTAATGCCATATAATATGAATGTTTTGTACTTTAATACATGAACCTGCATGTCAAAAAGCCCTGCTTTATGGAAAGTGTCCCTGTTTGCGAACCTGTTTTTGCTGAGGCGCACCACGCTGCAGTCGTTCTCGTAGCCGCCTCTCTCGTTCAGCATCCCTGTGTGGACGATGTGTCCGACCGGTACGTCCAGGTCATTAGCACACAGGCGCTGGAGCAGAACTAGGGCCTGATCGCCCGCAGACTGAAACACACACACACACACACACACACACACACACACACACACACACACACACACACACACACACACACACACACACACACACACACACACACACACACACACACACACACACACACACACACACACACACACAAGACATCTGAAGACTGATGAAGGTGATATATGGAAGCCACAGAGTAAAAAAATAAAAAAGGTCATTGCAACTTTTTAACTCACAATTCAGATTTTTTCCTCTCAGAATTGTGAGATAAAAAGTCAAACTTTTACCTTGCCTATTTTTACTTTTTTCTTCCATACTGGAATGACGGAGAAGGGATGAACGGACTCACTGTGAGCTCAAACTTGGTGAAGGAGGACATGTCGATGACACACACCGCCTCCTTGCAGCACTTCACCTCTGCTCCCACGATATCAAACCAGTCGGGCTTGTAGAAGGTCTTACTTTGATCCAGCGCCAGTAAATCTGTGAGGATTCGAGAACAACACTTGTGAGACAGGGACGCTAGTGACACTGAAATATCACAGCTGGACATTTGCTTTAATATCTTAAAGTGGTAAAGGGTGCTGATCATTCATCTGCTAAGCTGTATCCACGCTAATCTGTTAAATATTGATAAAGTACACAGCTGGTTAAAAGTTTGGACAATAAGTAAAACACTTTGTCTTACTGAAGAGGCTCAAATGTAATAGAGTACTAAAAAAATTCTGGTCAATCCATAATAACATTTTCCATCTAAAACGCACAAAATAGTAATCATAAAGGGATAGTTCAACCAAAAATGAAAATTAGCCCATGATTTACTCATCCTGAAGCCATCCTAGGTGTATATGACATTCTTCTTTCAGACGAATACAATCAGAGTTATATTAAAAAATGTCCTGGCTCTTCCAAGCTTTATAATGGCAGTGAATGGCTGTTTGTGTCCATAAAAGTGCATCTATAAGTATGTGTGTCCAAACATTTGACAGGGTTTGTAGAATCAAACCCATCATTCTGAACCGATAGTGACAGAAAATAACCTAAACTGGGAACACATCGTGGTCATCGCCGGTTCTCACCCTTCCCAGCAGGAACGAAGTACTTGGCTCGCTCGAAGCCGTGCTTCTCCATCCAGCGCGCTCCCTGTGTGTCGAGCCGGTCGTAGAGTGGACTTGTGCGCAGCTGCCGGCCCGTCTGGAAGTCCCAGCGGGGAACCTTCAGTCCGTACAGGAGCGCTGGTGGACACACACACACACACACACACACACACACACACACACACACACACACACACACACACACACAAACACACACACTCCCTGTGAACACACAAACTAAAACACACAAACAACTAAATCTGTCAGTAACTGTGGCTAATACTCACTCGCTAATACTCACTCGAGTCTCCGTCAGTAACTGTGGCTAATACTCACTCGAGTCTCTGTCAGTAACTGTGGCTAATACTCACTCGAGTCTCTGTCAGTAACTGTGGCTAATACTCACTCGAGTCTCTGTCAGTAACTGTGGCTAATACTCACTCGAGTCTCCGTCAGTAACTGTGGCTAATACTCACTCGAGTCTCCGTCAGTAACTGTGGCTAATACTCACTCGAGTCTCTGTCAGTAACTGTGGCTAATACTCACTCGAGTCTCTGTCAGTAACTGTGGCTAATACTCACTCGAGTCTCTGTCAGTAACTGTGGCTAATACTCACTCGAGTCTCTGTCAGTAACTGTGCCTAATACTCACTCGAGTCTCTGTCAGTAACTGTGGCTAATACTCACTCGAGTCTCTGTCAGTAACTGTGGCTAATACTCACTCGAGTCTCTGTCAGTAACTGTGGCTAATACTCACTCGAGTCTCTGTCAGTAACTGTGGCTAATACTCACTCGAGTCTCTGTCAGTAACTGTGGCTAATACTCACTCGAGTCTCTGTCAGTAACTGTGCCTAATACTCACTCGAGTCTCTGTCAGTAACTGTGGCTAATACTCACTCGAGTCTCTGTCAGTAACTGTGGCTAATACTCACTCGCTAATACTCACTTGAGTCTCTGTCAGTAACTGTGGCTAATACTCACTCGAGTCTCTGTCAATAACTGTGGCTAATACTCACTCGAGTCTCTGTCAGTAACTGTGGCTAATACTCACTCGAGTCTCTGTCAGTAACTGTGGCTAATACTCACTCGAGTCTCTGTCAGTAACTGTGCCTAATACTCACTCGAGTCTCTGTCAGTAACTGTGGCTAATACTCACTCGAGTCTCCGTCAGTAACTGTGGCTAATACTCACTCGAGTCTCCGTCAGTAACTGTGGCTAATACTCACTCGAGTCTCCGTCAGTAACTGTGGCTAATACTCACTCGAGTCTCTGTCAGTAACTGTGGCTAATACTCACTCGAGTCTCCGTCAGTAACTGTGGCTAATACTCACTCGAGTCTCTGTCTGTAACTGTGGCTAATACTCACTCGAGTCTCTGTCAGTAAATGTGGCTAATACTCACTCGAGTCTCTGTCTGTAACTGTGCCTAATACTCACTCGAGTCTCTGTCAGTAACTGTGGCTAATACTCACTCGAGTCTCTGTCAGTAACTGTGGCTAATACTCACTCGAGTCTCTGTCAGTAACTGTGGCTAATACTCACTCGAGTCTCTGTCAGTAACTGTGCCTAATACTCACTCGAGTCTCTGTCAGTAACTGTGGCTAATACTCACTCGAGTCTCTGTCAGTAACTGTGGCTAATACTCACTCGCTAATACTCACTTGAGTCTCTGTCAGTAACTGTGGCTAATACTCACTCGAGTCTCTGTCAATAACTGTGGCTAATACTCACTCGAGTCTCTGTCAGTAACTGTGGCTAATACTCACTCGAGTCTCTGTCAGTAACTGTGGCTAATACTCACTCGAGTCTCTGTCAGTAACTGTGGCTAATACTCACTCGAGTCTCTGTCAGTAACTATGCCTAATACTCACTCGAGTCTCTGTCAGTAACTGTGGCTAATACTCACTCGAGTCTCCGTCAGTAACTGTGGCTAATACTCACTCGAGTCTCCGTCAGTAACTGTGGCTAATACTCACTCGAGTCTCCGTCAGTAACTGTGGCTAATACTCACTCGAGTCTCCGTCAGTAACTGTGGCTAATACTCACTCGAGTCTCTGTCAGTAAATGTGGCTAATACTCACTCGAGTCTCTGTCAGTAACTGTGGCTAATACTCACTCGAGTCTCTGTCAGTAACTGTGGCTAATACTCACTCGAGTCTCTGTCAGTAACTGTGGCTAATACTCACTCGAGTCTCTGTCAGTAACTGTGGCTAATACTCACTCGCTAATACTCACTCGAGTCTCTGTCAGTAACTGTGGCTAATACTCACTCGAGTCTCTGTCAGTAACTGTGGCTAATTCTCACTCGAGTCTTTGTCAGTAACTGTGGCTAATACTCACTCGCTAATACTCACTCGAGTCTCTGTCAGTAACTGTGGCTAATACTCACTCGCTAATACTCACTCGAGTCTCTGTCAGTAACTGTGGCTAATACTCACTCGAGTCTCTGTCAGTAACTGTGGCTAATACTCACTCGAGTCTCTGTCAGTAACTGTGGCTAATACTCACTCGCTAATACTCACTCGAGTCTCTGTCAGTAACTGGCTAATTCTCACTCGAGTCTTTGTCAGTAACTGTGGCTAATACTCACTCGCTAATACTCACTCGAGTCTCTGTCAGTAACTGTGGCTAATACTCACTCGCTAATACTCACTCGAGTCTCTGTCAGTAACTGGCTAATTCTCACTCGAGTCTCTGTCAGTAACTGTGGCTAATACTCACTCGCTAATACTCACTCGAGTCTCTGTCAGTAACTGTGGCTAATACTCACTCGAGTCTCTGTCAGTAACTGTGGCTAATACTCACTCGAGTCTCTGTCAGTAACTGTGGCTAATACTCACTCGAGTCTCTGTCAGTAACTGGCTAATTCTCACTCGAGTCTTTGTCAGTAACTGTGGCTAATACTCACTCGCTAATACTCACTCGAGTCTCTGTCAGTAACTGGCTAATACTCACTTGAGTCTCTGTCAGTAACTGGCTAAAACTCACTCGAGTCTCTGTCAGTAACTGTGGCTAATACTCACTCGAGTCTCTGTAAGTAACTGGTAACTGTGGCTAATACTCACTTGAGTCTCTGTCAGTAACTGTGGCTAATACTCACTCGAGTCTGACAGTAACTGTGGCTAATACTCACTCGAGTCTGTCAGTAACTGTGGCTAATACTCACTTGAGTCTCTGTCAGTAACTGTGGCTAATACTCACTTGAGTCTCTGTCAGTAACTGTGGCTAATACTCACTCGAGTCTCTGTCAGTAACTGTGGCTAATACTCACTCGAGTCTCTGTCTGTAACTGTGCCTAATACTTACTCGAGTCTCTGTCAGTAACTGTGCCTAATACTCACTCGAGTCTCTGTCAGTAAATGTGGCTAATACTCACTCGAGTCTCTGTCAGTAACTGTGGCTAATACTGACTCGAGTCTCTGTCAGTAACTGTGGCTAATACTCACTCGAGTCTCTGTCAGTAACTGTGGCTAATACTCACTCGAGTCTCTGTCAGTAACTGTGGCTAATACTGACTCGAGTCTCTGTCAGTAACTGTGGCTAATACTCACTCGAGTCTCTGTCAGTAACTGTGGCTAATACTCACTCGAGTCTCTGTCAGTAACTGTGGCTAATACTCACTCAAGTCTCTGTCAGTAACTGTGGCTAATACTCACTCGAGTCTCTGTCAGTAACTGTGGCTAATACTGACTCGAGTCTCTGTCAGTAACTGTGGCTAATACTCACTCGAGTCTCTGTCAGTAAATGTGGCAAATACTCACTTGAGTCTCTGTCAGTAACTGTGGCTAATACTCACTCGAATCTCTGTCAGTAAATGTGGCTAATACTCACTCGAGTCTCTGTCAGTAACTGTGGCTAATACTCACTCAAGTCTCTGTCAGTAACTGTGGCTAATACTCACTCGAGTCTCTGTCAGTAAATGTGGCTAATACTCACTTGAGTCTCTGTCAGGAACTGTGGATAATACTCGAGTCTCTGTCAGTAACTGTGGCTAATACTCACTCGAGTCTCTGTCAGTAACTGTGGCTAATACTCACTCGAGTCTCTGTCAGGAACTGTGGCTAATACTCACTCGAGTCTCTGTCAGTAACTGTGGCTAATACTCACTTGAGTCTCTGTCAGTAACTGTGGCTAATACTCACTCAAGTCTCTGTCAGTAAATGTGGCTAATACTCACTTGAATCTCTGTCAGTAAATGGGGCTAATACTCACTTGAGTCTCTGTCAGTAAATGTGGCTAATACTCACTCGAGTCTCTGTCAGTAAATGTGGCTAATACTCACTCGAGTCTCTGTCAGTAAATGGGGCTAATACTCACTCAAGTCTCTGTCAGTAAATGTGGCTAATACTCACTCGAGTCTGACAGTAACTGTGGCTAATACTCACTCGAGTCTGTCAGTAACTGTGGCTAATACTCACTCGAGTCTCTGTCAGTAACTGTGGCTAATACTCACTCGAGTCTCTGTCAATAACTGTGCCTAATACTCACTCGAGTCTGTCAGTAACTGTGGCTAATACTCACTCGAGTCTCTGTCAGTAACTGTGGCTAATACTCACTCGAGTCTGTCAGTAACTGTGGCTAATACTCACTCGAGTCTCTGTCAGTAACTGTGGCTAATACTCACTCGAGTCTCTGTCTGTAACTGTGCCTAATACTCACTCGAGTCTCTGTCAGTAACTGTGCCTAATACTCACTCGAGTCTCTGTCAGTAACTGTGGCTAATACTCACTCGAGTCTCTGTCAGTAACTGTGCCTAATACTCACTTGAGTCTCTGTCAGTAACTGTGGCTAATACTCACTCGCTAATACTCACTCGAGTCTCTGTCAGTAAATGTGGCTAATACTCACTTGAGTCTCTGTCAGGAACTGTGGATAATACTCGAGTCTCTGTCAGTAACTGTGGCTAATACTCACTCGAGTCTCTGTCAGTAACTGTGGCTAATACTCACTCGAGTCTCTTTCAGGAACTGTGGCTAATACTGACTTGAGTCTCTGTCAGTAACTGTGGCTAATACTCACTTGAGTCTCTGTCAGTAACTGTGGCTAATACTCACTCGAGTCTCTATCAGGAACTGTGGCTAATACTCACTTGAGTCTCTGTCAGGAACTGTGGATAATACTCAAGTCTCTGTCAGTAACTGTGGCTAATACTCACTCGAGTCTCTGTCAGTAACTGTGGCTAATACTCACTCGAGTCTCTGTCAGGAACTGTGGCTAATACTGACTTGAGTCTCTGTCAGTAACTGTGGCTAATACTCACTTGAGTCTCTGTCAGTAACTGTGGCTAATACTCACTCAAGTCTCTGTCAGTAAATGTGGCTAATACTCACTTGAATCTCTGTCAGTAAATGTGGCTAATACTCACTCGAGTCTCTGTCAGTAAATGTGGCAAATACTCACTTGAGTCTCTGTCAGTAACTGTGGCTAATACTCACTTGAGTCTCTGTCAGTAACTGTGGCTAATACTCACTCGAGTCTCTGTCAGTAAATGTGGCTAAAACTCACTCGAGTCTCTGTCAGTAAATGTGGCTAATACTCACTCGAGTCTCTGTCAGTAAATGTGGCTAATACTCACTTGAATCTCTGTCAGTAACTGTGGCTAATACTCACTTGAGTCTCTGTCAGTAACTGTGGCTAATACTCACTTGAGTCTCTGTCAGTAAATGGGGCTAATACTCACTCGAGTCTCTGTCAGTAAATGTGGCTAATACTCACTCGAGTCTGTCAGTAAATGTGGCTAATACTCACTCAAGTCTCTGTCAGTAAATGTGGCTAATACTCACTCGAGTCTCTGTCAGTAAATGTGGCTAATACTCACTTGAGTCTCTGTCAGTAACTGTGGCTAATACTCACTTGAGTCTCTGTCAGTAAATGGGGCTAATACTCACTGGAGTCTCTGTCAGTAAATGTGGCTAATACTCACTCGAGTCTCTGTCAGTAACTGTGGCTAATACTCACTCGAGTCTCTGTCAGTAACTGTGGCTAATACTCACTTGAGTCTCTGTCAGTAACTGTGGCTAATACTCACTCGAGTCTCTGTCAGTAAATGTGGCTAATACTCACTTGAATCTCTGTCAGGAACTGTGGCTAATACTCACTCGCTAATACTCACTCGAGTCTCTGTCAGTAACTGTGGCTAATACTCACTCGAGTCTCTGTCAGTAACTGTGGCTAATACTCACTCGCTAATACTCACTTGAGTCTCTGTCAGTAACTGTGGCTAATACTCACTCGAGTCTCTGTCAATAACTGTGGCTAATACTCACTCGAGTCTCTGTCAGTAACTGTGGCTAATACTCACTCGAGTCTCTGTCAATAACTGTGGCTAATACTCACTCGAGTCTCTGTCAGTAACTGTGGCTAATACTCACTCGAGTCTCTGTCAGTAACTGTGGCTAATACTCACTCGAGTCTCTGTCAGTAAATGTGGCTAATACTCACTTGAGTCTCTGTCAGTAACTGTGGCTAATACTCACTCGAGTCTCTGTCAGTAACTGTGGCTAATACTCACTCGAGTCTCTGTCAGTAACTGTGGCTAATACTCACTCGAGTCTCTGTCAGTAAATGTGGCTAATACTCACTTGAATCTCTGTCAGGAACTGTGGCTAATACTCACTCGCTAATACTCACTCGAGTCTCTGTCAGTAGCTGTGGCTAATACTCACTCGCTAATACTCACCTGAGTCTCTGTCAGGAACTGTGGCTAATACTCACTTGAGTCTCTGTCAGGAACTGTGGCTAATACTCATGTTAGTAAGAGTGGCTGATACTCACGCATGACTTCCATCACTCGATGGCGCAGGAATGTGCGGCTGCTCTGCAGGTTCCCAAAGCGCTTGATGTCCAGCGGCCACACGTTAGCACTGGGGTATCCGTACGTCATCCACTCTGCCAGATATCTGCGGGAAGAAGAAGCTGTTGTGAACTTATCAAACTTAAAGCTGCAGAAACGTCCAGCAGAGCTATTTTCTTACTTCCCCGCTCCACCCGCGAACGAGAGCCCGGACGAGTTCATGCCCGCCAACACAAAGTATCCATAGATCCCTGGCGTCTCTCCCATCAGGCAGCGCATGTCCGGAGTGAAGGATTCTGGGCAGTTGACCAGCTGTTGGATCTCACAGGCCTCGAGCCCAGGCATCCGGCGCAGCAGAGCGCTCAACATGGGCTCTACGGGGAACCACACGACAACACTCACAACTCACATATGACCATATACACGTGTGTTTCTGTGGGCTCTGCGGGGAACCACACGACAATACTTCATCCAGGAGACTCATATATGACCATATACGCGTGTGTTTCTGTGCAAACACAGCTGATGTTAGGTAACTTAAGCACCATTATAATCAGTGAAGCTGAAACTCTAGTGATAATAACGGAAGAAGATGTAAGTCATGTAGAGGGCAATATTATACCAACTGTGAATGCATGCATGCCATATATATATATATATATATATATATATATATATACAGTGGGGAGAACAAGTATTTGATACACTGCCGATTTTGCAGGTTTTCCTACTTACAAAGCATGTAGAGGTCTGTAATTTTTATCATAGGTACACTTCAACTGTGAGAGACGGAATCTAAAACAAAAATCCAGAAAATCACATTGTATGATCTTTAAATAATTAATTAGCATTTTATTGCATGACATAAGTATTTAAATCACCTACCAACCAGTAAGAATTCCGGCTCTCACAGACCTGTTAGTTTTTCTTTAAGAAGCCCTCCTGTTCTCCACTCATTACCTGAATTAACTGCACCTGTTTGAACTCGTTACCTGTATAAAAGACACCTGTCCACACACTCAATCAAACACTCTCCAACCTCTCCACAATGGCCGAGACCAGAGAGCTGTGTAAGGACATCAGGGATAAAATTGTAGACCTGCACAAGGCTGGGATGGGCTACAGGACAATAGGCAAGCAGCTTGGTGAGAAGGCAACAACTGTTGGCGCAATTATTAGAAAATCGAAAGAAGTTCAAGATGACGGTCAATCTCCCTCGGGCTGGGGCACCATGCAAGATCTCACCTCGTGGGGCATCAATGATCATGAGGAAGGTGAGGGATCAGCCCAGAACTACACGGCAGGACCTGGTCAATGACCTGAAGAGAACTGGGACCACAGTCTCAAAGAAAACCATTAGTAACACACTACGCCGTCATGGATTAAAATCCTGCAGCGCACGCAAGGTCCCCCTGCTCAAGCCAGCGCATGTCCAGGCCCGTCTGAAGTTTGCCAATGACCATCTGGATGATCCAGAGGAGGAATGGGAGAAGGTCATGTGCTCTGAGGAGACAAAAATAGAGCTTTCTGGTACAACCCCAAAAACACCATCCCAACCGTGAAGCATAGAGGTGGAAACATCATTCTTTGGGGATGCTGTTCTGCAAAGGGTACAGGACGACTGCACCGTATTGAGGGGAGGATGGATGGGGCCATGTATCGCGAGATCTTGGCCAACAACCTTCTTCCCTCAGTAAGAGCATTGAAGATGGGTCGTGGCTGGGTCTTCCAGCAGGACAACGACCCGAAACAAACACCCAGGGCAACTAAGGAGTGGCTCCGTAAGAAGCATCTCAAGGTCCTGGAGTGGCCTAGCCAGTCTCCAGAACTGAACCCAATAGAAAATCTATGGAGGAGCTGAAAGTCCGTATTGCCCAGCGACAGCCCCGAAACCTGAAGGATCTGGAGAAGGTCTGTATGGAGGAGTGGACCAGAATCCCTGCAGTGTGTGCAAACCTGGGCAAGAACTACAGGAAACGTATGATCTCTGTAATTGCAAACAAAGGTTTCTGTACCAAATATTAAGTTCTGCTTTTCTGATGCATCAAATACTTATGTCATGCAATAAAATGCAAATTAATTACTTAAAAATCATAAGTGGTGATGTTAAGATAGCAGTAGCGGATGGAGGCCCAAAGTGACAGAAGAAGCCGTTGGTCAGGTTCACGAACACATTTTATTTTTGCCACACGATGAATCTCTATAAATGGGAAACAAAACACAAAAACAAACAAAAAAACTTAAATACAAACTACACCAAACACATAATAAAAATAAATTATATTAACAAGACAAACTCTGACCTGTACGTGCAGCCGCACGACACAAACAGCACTTCCCATCCCCATACTAAATTTCTGGAGCCTTTTTATAGGCCTAACTCCTCCCATGGTCCGGGACATACCATTTGAAAAGGTAATTATATTTCACATAAATCACATATACATATAATAATAACAATAATACATACATCAACTCATATCTGTAGATATACACATAACACACACATTATGTACACTCAAATAATAAAACAAATAACTCATAAAACATTTCTTTTGTAAAGCTATGATGGATGGAACCCCCGGGTGACGTCACACACACGGACGCATTACCAAGATGGCGCGAACACCAAGTATAAATAAACCGGATTTTTAACTGAACAGGTTTGGCAAATGACTCGTCAAATGTGGTAAGTATATTTGTATGACTCTTAACACTGTACTGAATAAATCTTATAAACCAAATAATAATAGTGAGGTGTTTTATTTCTGTACATCAGACAACAATCCTACAATGTTATATACACTGATGTTACATCCACTGATTCCCCATATAACTCACGTAAACCAGGTAATACTAACACACAGGACATAATACACCACAACACACCTTTAAACATACAATAACATCAAATTTTACACAAGTCCGTGTACATATGATTGTCAGTGCCGGCAAACAGACCGTGTTAACATGACGCCGATGTATGTATGAAATGTGCGTGTGTGTGTGCGTGTTCAGTCCGTGCATAGTCACAGGCTTACCCTGTGACATTTCCTCCCCCTTCCCTAGACACCACTCGTGGTGTCCTGGAGAGGAAATCTGCCGTGCAGTTCTCAGAGCCAGTCCGATACAAAACTTCAAAATCAAATGGCTGCACAGCCAGGAACCACCGTGTTATACGGGCATTCGTGTCCTTCATTCGACCAAGCCAAACCAGTGCCCGATGATCAGTCTCCAACTTAAACTTCCTACCCATGAGGTAATACCTAAAAGAGTCTAAGGCCCATTTAACAGCTAGGCACTCTTTCTCTACGGTTGAATACCGTGTTTCTCGTGGAAGGAGTTTTCTGCTGATAAAAGCAATGGGTCTCAAGTGCCCCTGCTCTCCCTGTAAAAGCACAGCCCCAAGGCCAAATTGTGAAGCATCGGTCTGAACTGTAAAGGGTTGTTCAAAATCTGGACTTTGCAACACTGACTCTTTGCACAAAGCATCCTTCAAATCCACGAAAGCACGGTCACAATCTGTCGTCCAATTAAGCTTGTTAGGTTTACTCTTTTTTGTCAGTTCAGTAAGGGCTACGGCCCTCGCAGAGAAGTTTGGGATGAAACGTCTATACCACCCCACCAGGCCAAGGAAGGATCGCACGTGTTTCTTTGTTACAGGCCGCTCAGCCTGTTTAATGGCCTCAACCTTCCCTACCTGAGGGCGTATGATTCCATGCCCCAGCACATGACCAAGGTAGCAGGTCTCCGTCTTCGCTATAGTGCACTTGTCTGAGCGAATGGTAAGTCCAGCATTCTTTATTCGGGTTAACACTTCCTTGAGATGTTCCAGATGACCCTGCCATGTCCTACTATAAATAATGATGTCATCCAAATATGCTGCAGCGAAATTCTCAGTTCCCTGAAGGATCTGATCAATCATCCTCTGAAAGGTCGCAGGTGCCCCATGCAGCCCGAAAGGAAGGACCCGGAATTGATAGTGCCCAAACGGTGTCTTGAATGCTGTAAGTTCTTTGCTATCTGGACTTAAGGGCACTTGCCAATAGCCTTTGCACAGATCAAGAGTTGTAAGATACTTTGCACTACCAAGTTTCTCAATCAAATCGTCCACTCTGGGCATAGGGTAAGGATCAAATTTGCTCACCGAGTTGAGTTTCCTGAAGTCCAAACAGAATCTGAGGGACCCATCTTTCTTAGGTACTAACACGATGGGGTTATTCCACTCACTGAATGATGGTTCTATAACCTCCAGTTTCTGCATCATCTCCAATTCTTGCTTCATGATGGGCAACAGCCTTTCTGGAACTCGGTAAACTGGTTGTCGGATCGGTTTCAAGTCCTTCAAGTAGATGTGATGTTGTACTAGGTCTGTTTTCCCAGGTGTGTCCAGGAACAGTTGGTCAGGTATGCATTCTTGCAATTGATTTCTCTGTTCAGTTGTCAGATGCTGCAGATTTAAAGGGCACTCACTTTGATGAACAGGTAAGTACTGCTCCTCTACTTCGTCCTCCTCCAGCACTGCCCTCACCAAGAGCTCTTTCACGGCTGCCCCTGCTGGTTCTGGCAGTGAAGACGGACTGTGCCACTTCTTCAACATATTGACGTGGAAAGTTTGCAAAGGTTTATTTCTAGATGGCATTTCGATTTCATACGTTACAGGACCAACCTTCTTCCTCACCTGGTAAGGACCTTGCCATTTGGCCAACAGTTTGTTCTCTGATGTCGGTAGCAGCAATAACACTTTCTCTCCTGATTGAAAGGTTCGGGACCTGGCCTTCTGGTCGTACCATGCCTTCTGCTTCACTTGTGCCTGTTGCAAGTTCTCTCGTGCTCGGGTAGATGCCAGTTGTAACTGCTCTCTCATTTTGAGGATGTAAGAAAGGGTGTTTTGCTTGGGTAGCTTGCCACTAGCTTCCCAACTGTCTCTCAACACATCCAATGGACCTCGGACCTGGTGAGCAAAAAGTAATTCGAAAGGAGAAAACCCAGTGGATGCTTGGGGAACTTCACGGTAAGCAAACAAAAGGTAAGGCAGCCACTTGTCCCAGTCTTTTCCGGTTTCAGACACAAACTTCTTCAACATGCCTTTTAAGGTCTGATTAAATCTTTCTACCAGACCATCAGTCTGTGGGTGATATGGAGTAGTTCGAACTCTCTTAATGCCCAGTAACTGATAGACCTGCTGCAGAGTGCGACTCATGAAATTGGGACCTTGGTCAGTTAACACTTCTTTAGGGATGCCTACATGCGAGAAGAAGTTTAAAAGTGCAGATGCAATCTGTTTTGAAGTGACCTCTCTCAAGGGGTAGGCCTCTGGGTATCTGGTTGCATAATCACAAATTACCAGAATAAACCGGTTCCCTTTTTGACTTCTCTCTACAGGTCCGACAATGTCAACCCCTATCCTTTCAAAAGGTGTATCAACTGCAGGTATCGGAATAAGAGGTGCCTTTGCAGGTGTTCTGCCAACTGTCAACTGACACTCAGGACAAGTCTTGCAATATTCCTTCACTTCGCTATACATACCGGGCCAATAAAATCGTTTGGAAATTCTCATTAACGTTTTCATGAAGCCCATATGACCTGCCCAGGGAATAGCATGGCTGAGTTCTAACACCTTCCTGCGCTGTGCTTTGGGTACTACTAACTGCGTGCCTTCTTCACTTTGTCTGTAAAGAAGACCCTGTTTCACCAGGAACCTCTCACCATAAAATGAACTCACAGTCTCATCTTTGCCAACTTTCTCAAAGCATGCAGACAACGTGACATCCTCTTTCTGAAGCTGTCCTAGTTCACTGGGTATGACCAAATCTGACTCACCAATCTCAGGTTCTTCCCACTCATACTCTGCCTGTTCTGCGCTATCCATCAAGTCTGCAACCCTTTTTCTGCGTCTGTCCAATCTATCTTCCTCGGACAACCCTTCTTCACCTAAACTTTCTTCTATAAAAAATGGCATCTCCTGAAGGGTGCTATCTACAGAATCTTGGGGTTGGGACACCTGGGTAAACTTTTGAGCCTGCGCTTGAGTAACTACTCCACACCAAGCTGTCTCCTGCACCAAATCTGCTAATATGGGCATATCAGTCCCTAGCAACACTGGATATGGCAGATTCGTGGCAACACCTACGTTCATCAAAAATGGCTGACTGTTAACCTCCAAATACACCTCAGCGGTAGGCAATTCTGACTTGTCTCCATGTACACAACAAACCGTTACAGTCTCTTCAGTCCATGACTCTCTGGGTATATACTGTGACTGTACTAGAGTACGTACACAACCTGTGTCTACCAACGCTGTTAGTGGCTTACCATTCAACAACACTGAAATGATGGGTTCCTTATCTAGGTTAACTACTACCTTAGAGCTGGATTGGGGCACATAACACAATCTGGCAGATTTAGGTTTTCTCAAAGGGCAATGTGGACTAGTATGCCCTGCCTCTGCACAATTGTAACATACTATATCGTCTTTAGACAAAGTCTGGCGTGTAGCTACCGGTAGTGTGGGCTTCAGGTGAGTGGTTTTCAAAATTTGGGCTTGACTTTGAGAGAACGAACTACCCCCTGACCCCACAGACTTACCTCTTGCTGCTGGAAAGATACCAGAATACCGAAAGGTCCCAGAAGATCCTTTCCGCGCTGCTATATAGGATTCTACCAGGTCGGCTGCTTCTCCTCCAGTGCTGGGTTTTCTCTCCTTCACCCAAGTCCTCACCTCTGGATACAGCACCTTCATATACTGCTCCAACACCAAGATCTCCATCACTTCTGTCTTGCTGCTCACCTCCAGCTGGACCCACTTTGAGAACAAGTCCTTTAAGCGGATGTACAACTCTGTCGGGGACTCATCAAAGGCTGTGTTTAATGAACGAAATCTCAGTCTATAAGTCTCTGGACTAATCTCATACTTCTTGAGAATTACCTCTTTAACTCTATCATAGTCAGAGGTAAAAGCAGGAGACATGGCGACAAAAGCACTTCTCGCTTTTCCAGTGAGCAAAGGAATCAGATGAACAGCCCAGTCCTCCCTTGGCAACCTGTACACCTCCGCCAGTCTCTCGAACGTAGTCAGAAAATGTTCAACATCATCACTGTCTTGTAGCTTTGGCAACGGAGGCACATGATCCAGCACTCGTGTAACTGGCTGATCTGAACAAGTAGCTTTATGCCTAGTACGCTCCACGTCCATCTGCATCTGCGTGACCTGATGATTGAGGACCTTGTACTGCTGCTCCCGTCGAGCTGACTCTCTCTCTTGCCTCTCGTCCCTCTCCTTCTGGTACTGCAGGAAGGCCTGAAACATCCCTGCCAGGGCTGTCACAGCTGCATCACCTGTGGTGGTTGGAACCTCAGCAGGTTGGAAACTTTCCTCTGGAACACCACCCACTGCACCTTGATCTTCTTCCGTTTCCACATCTGTAGTCACCTGACCTCTGGTCTTCGGTGGCATTTTGATTCACTGTCACTTTTACCGCTATTTATTTCCTTTACTTCTGACACCAACTGTTAAGATAGCAGTAGCGGATGGAGGCCCAAAGTGACAGAAGAAGCCGTTGGTCAGGTTCACGAACACATTTTATTTTTGCCACACGATGAATCTCAATAATTGGGAAACAAAACACAAAAACAAACAAAAAAACTTAAATACAAACTACACCAAACACATAATAAAAATAAATTATATTAACAAGACAAACTCTGACCTGTACGTGCAGCCGCACGACACAAACAGCACTTCCCATCCCCATACTAAATTTCTGGAGCCTTTTTATAGGCCTAACTCCTCCCATGGTCCGGGACATACCATTTGAAAAGGTAATTATATTTCACATAAATCACATATACATATAATAATAACAATAATACATACATCAACTCATATCTGTAGATATACACATAACACACACATTATGTACACTCAAATAATAAAACAAATAACTCATAAAACATTTCTTTTGTAAAGCTATGATGGATGGAACCCCCGGGTGACGTCACACACACGGACGCATTACCAAGATGGCGCGAACACCAAGTATAAATAAACCGGATTTTTAACTGAACAGGTTTGGCAAATGACTCGTCAAATGTGGTAAGTATATTTGTATGACTCTTAACACTGTACTGAATAAATCTTATAAACCAAATAATAATAGTGAGGTGTTTTATTTCTGTACATCAGACAACAATCCTACTATGTTATATACACTGATGTTACATCCACTGATTCCCCATATAACTCACGTAAACCAGGTAATACTAACACACAGGACATAATACACCACAACACACCTTTAAACATACAATAACATCAAATTTTACACAAGTCCGTGTACATATGATTGTCAGTGCCGGCAAACAGACCGTGTTAACATGACGCCGATGTATGTATGAAATGTGCGTGTGTGTGTGCGTGTTCAGTCCGTGCATAGTCACAGGCTTACCCTGTGACAGGTGACATTTGTTATAGATTCCGTCTCTCACAGTTGAAGAGTACCTATGATTAAAATTACAGACTTCTACATGCTTTGTAAGTGGGAAAACCTGCAAAATCGGCAGTGTATCAAATACATGTTCTCCCCACTGTATATATATGAATGATTGAAACCCATTAAAGGGTTAGTTCACCCAAAAATGAAAATTCTGTCAGTAATTACTCACCCTCGTGTTGTTCCAACCGCGTAAGACCTTCGTTCATCTTCGGAACACAAATTAAGATATTTTTGATGAAATCTGAGCCATGTCTCACTCCTCCATAGGCTGCTATGTGACCGAAACCTGCTGGCCCAGAAAAGTTATTAAAGAGATCGTTAATATAGTCCAAGTGACTCCAGTGGCTCAATCTTAAGTATATCAAGTGACGAGAATACTTTTTGTGCGCAAAAACAAACAAAAATAACGACTTTATTCCACTTTTCATTTCCTTCTCTCTGGGCCTCGTAGTGTTTTTGCGCTGCGCGTCTGTGTTGCACGTCATCATGCATCACACACATGACCGGCGTCGGCCAATAGTGAGCCTACGTGGTGACGTGTAACACAGACGCGCTGCGCAAAAAGACTACGCGAACCAACTAGAGGTCCAGAGAGAAGGAAATTAAAAGTGGAATAAAGTCGTTATTTTTGTTTGTTTTTGCGCACAAAAAGTATTCTCGTCACTTGATATACTTAAGATTGAGCCACTGGAGTCACTTGGACTATATTAACGATCTCTTTAATAACTTTTCTGGGCCAGCAAGTTTCGGTCCCTCTGAAAGCCTATGGAGGAGTGAGACAACTCTCAGATTTCATCAAAAATATCTTAATTTATGTTCCGAAGATGAACGAAGGTGTTACGCGGTTGGAACAACATGAGGGTGAGTAATTACTGACAGAATTTTCATTTTTGGGTGAACTAACCCTTTAACATACACATGTTTAACTATCAAATCTGAAGTAACAAAGCCTTTATAAATCCAGGGTGGAGTTTTCGGGAAGGTCCATTTTATGTGCAAATTACAATGACTTAGTAAAGCACGCTAAATTAGTTTTTTGCTTTTGATAAATTGGCTGGTTAAGAAATCTGACTGGCTGGTTATTGTTTCATCTATCAGCGACCTTCGCTTGTAGAGTTTTGTATCCTGCATCAGACTTTTAACTAGCGCTAATAAAGCCAATCTGATGTGTGGGTCATTATGACAGAACAAACATTCCCAAGCGTTTGAAAGACGAGACGCAGGAGCGGACGATCACGGCACTGCTAAAGTTAGATCTCAGCGGTTGAGCAACGACTACTACACCACTCACCAGTTTACATCAACAAATGTTAACAAGAACAGCAATTTATAAGACAACATGATTTCATTTTTTCCATCTTACAAGTGAGGGCAAGGAAAACATGTTGAAGAGTTCAAGGAGAAGACAAGGACAGACGGAGACAGAGGAGGGGTAATAATAAAGAATAAAGGCCAGCGAACAAGCTGGAAATATCTTCACATACTGAACAAGCCTGAGTTACACTGAGAGCACAGGCGTCTCACACACAACACCCCCGCACCGTATGACGGCATACACACCTTCCTAAAGCTAGGGATGTGAAACTCACCCTAACTACAATGTTCATAATCCACTAGCCATGAGTTTGTTGACAGATATGTATGTATTGCACATTATTAAAAACAGTGACACATGTTATTCTGAATAGTAATTAGCAAAGCAGATCTTGATTTTTTGAGCCATTTCCTTTCCCGCGTTTAACAAGCATAAGAGCGTTTCTGAAATAATGTGCTACAGTAATTAATATGACTTGACTTCATATCCTTCATATCCTTTATCCTTATTTCTTTTTATTATTTTAATTTCTTCTATGTAAAGCACTTTGAATTGCCATTGTGTATGAAATGTGCTATATAAATAAACTTGCCTTGCCAAATAATGACCATGTGATTGTGTAAGAGGCACGACAGTGATCCTGGATGACAGGCATAATTCAGGAATATCTGAACACCGCGAAACAGAGCTAGCACTGGACAAGAGCAGTGTGAACGACCTGCGAAACATCTCATGCTAGCAGCGAGTGTATGAGTGGCATCCTCTACCGAAGTGATCCCAGTCCTCCTGCATGCTCTGGATCTGTGTGTGTGTGTGTGTGTGTGTGTGTGTGTGTGTGTGTGTGTGTGTGCAACTACTGTACTGAAGTGATCCCAGTCCTCCTGCATGCTCTGGATCTGTGTGTGTGTGTGTGTGTGTGTGTGTGTGTGCAACTACTGTACTGAAGTGATCCCAGTCCTCCTGCATGCTCTGGATCTGTGTGTGTGTGTGTGTGTGTGTGTGTGTGTGTGTGCAACTACTGTACTGAAGTGATCCCAGTCCTCCTGCATGCTCTGGATCTGTGTGTGTGTGTGTGTGTGCAACTACTGTACTGAAGTGATCCCAGTCCTCCTGCATGCTCTGGATCTGTGTGTGTGTGTGTGTGTGTGTGCAACTACTGTACTGAAGTGATCCCAGTCCTCCTGCATGCTCTGGATCTGTGTGTGTGTGTGTGTGTGTGTGTGTGTGTGTGTGTGTGCAACTACTGTACTGAAGTGATCCCAGTCCTCCTGCATGCTCTGGATCTGTGTGTGTGTGTGTGTGTGTGTGCAACTACTGTACTGAAGTGATCCCAGTCCTCCTGCATGCTCTGGATCTGTGTGTGCATGCTCTGGATCTGTGTGTGTGTGTGTGTGTGTGTGTGTGTGTGTGTGTGTGCAACTACTGTACTGAAGTGATCCCAGTCCTCCTGCATGCTCTGGATCTGTGTGTGTGTGTGTGTGTGTGTGTGTGTGTGTGTGTGTGTGTGTGTGTGTGTGTGTGTGTGTGTGTGTGTGTGTGTGTGTGTGTGTGTGTGCAATTACTGTACTGAAGTGATCCCAGTCCTCCTGCATGCTCTGGATCTGTGTGTGTGTGTGTGTGTGTGTGTGTGTGTGTGTGTGTGTGTGCAACTACTGTACTGAAGTGATCCCAGTCCTCCTGCATGCTCTGGATCTGTGTGTGTGTGTGTGTGTGTGTGTGTGTGTGTGTGTGTGTGTGTGTGTGTGTGTGCAACTACTGTACTGAAGTGATCCCAGTCCTCCTGCATGCTCTGGATCTGTGTGTGTGTGTGTGTGTGTGTGTGTGTGTGTGTGTGCGCGCATCTACTGTACCGAAGTGATCCCAGTCCTCCTGCATGTTCTGGATCTCCAGCTGGTTCCGGCCCTCAGTGAAGATGGGCTTCGGGTTCTTCTCGAACCCTCCGGACAGGATTCCTCCGTTCCAGGAGCGAGCGTAGATCCTCCCGTCCATGTCGATCACCACTGCACACACACAACACACTGCATTACACACACCTGATTCAGCACTGCACACACACAACACACTGCATTACACACACCTGATTCACCACTGCACACACACAACACACTGCATTACACACACCTGATTCACCACTGCACACACACAACACACTGCATTACACACACCTGATTCACCACTGCACACACACAACACACTGCATTACACACACCTGATTCACACACAACACACTGCATTACACACACCTGATTCACACACAACACACTGCATTACACACACCTGATTCACCACTGCAGACACACAACACACTGCATTACACATACCTGATTCACACACAACACACTGCATTACAAAAACCTGATTCACACACAACACACTGCATTACACACACCTGATTCACCACGGCACACACACAACACACTGCATTACACACACCTGATTCAGCACTGCACACACACAACACACTGCATTACACACACCTGATTCACCACTGCACACACACAACACACTGCATTACACACACCTGATTCACCACTGCACACACACAACACACTGCATTACACACACCTGATTCACCACTGCACACACACAACACACTGCATTACACACACCTGATTCACCACTGCACACACACAACACACTGCATTACACACACCTGATTCACCACTGCACACACACAACACACTGCATTACACACACCTGATTCACCACTGCACACACACAACACACTGCATTACACACACCTGATTCACCACTGCACACACACAACACACTGCATTACACACACCTGATTCACACACAACACACTGCATTACACACACCTGATTCACACACAACACACTGCATTACACACACCTGATTCACCACTGCAGACACACAACACACTGCATTACACATACCTGATTCACACACAACACACTGCATTACAAAAACCTGATTCACACACAACACACTGCATTACACACACCTGATTCACCACGGCACACACACAACACACTGCATTACACACACCTGATTCACACACAACACACTGCATTACACACACCTGATTCACACACAACACACTGCATTACACACACCTGATTCACCACTGCACAAACACAACACACTGCATTACACACACCTGATTCACCACGGCACACACACAACACACTGCATTACACACACCTGATTCACACACAACACACTGCAGTTGGGGATACTTAATTTGATTAATCGATTCAACAGTGCTATTGATCTGCATTACCAAACGTGGATGTTTTACACCAGAAACAAACACTGATGTACTATTTTATTTAATACTGTGAAGCTGCTTTGATACAATCTGTATTGTGAAAAGCGCTATATAAATAAAGTTGATTTGACTTGACTTGACATTACAAAAACCTGATTCACACACAACACACTGCATTACACACACCTGATTCACACACAACACACTGCATTACACACACCTGATTCACACACAACACACTGCATTACACACACCTGATTCACCACTGCACACACACAACACACTGCATTACACACACCTGATTCACACACAACACACTGCATTACAAAAACCTGATTCACACACAACACACTGCATTACACACACCTGATTCACACACAACACACTGCATTACACACACCTGATTCACACACAACACACTGCATTACACACACCTGATTCACACACAACACACTGCATTACACACACCTGATTCACCACTGCACACACACAACACACTGCATTACACACACCTGATTCACACACAACACACTGCATTACAAAAACCTGATTCACACACAACACACTGCATTACACACACCTGATTCACCACTGCACACACACAACACACTGCATTACACACACCTGATTCACACACAACACACTGCATTACACACACCTGATTCACACACAACACACTGCATTACACACACCTGATTCACACACAACACACTGCATTACACACACCTGATTCACCACGGCACACACACAACACACTGCATTACACACACCTGATTCACACACAACACACTGCATTACACACACCTGATTCACACACAACACACTGCATTACACACACCTGATTCACCACTGCACAAACACAACACACTGCATTACACACACCTGACTCACCACTGCACACACACAACACACTGCATTACACACACCTGATTCACACACAACACACTGCATTACAAAAACCTGATTCACACACAACACACTGCATTACACACACCTGATTCACACACAACACACTGCATTACACACACCTGATTCACACACAACACACTGCATTACACACACCTGATTCACACACAACACACTGCATTACACACACCTGATTCACACACAACACACTGCATTACACACACCTGATTCACACACAACACACTGCATTACACACACCTGATTCACCACTGCACACACACAACACACTGCATTACACACACCTGATTCACACACAACACACTGCATTACAAAAACCTGATTCACACACAACACACTGCATTACACACACCTGATTCACCACTGCACACACACAACACACTGCATTACACACACCTGATTCACACACAACACACTGCATTACACACACCTGATTCACACACAACACACTGCATTACAAAAACCTGATTCACACACAACACACTGCATTACACACACCTGATTCAGCACTGCACACACACAACACACTGCATTACACACACCTGATTCACCACTGCACACACACAACACACTGCATTACACACACCTGATTCACCACTGCACACACACAACACACTGCATTACACACACCTGATTCACACACAACACACTGCATTACACACACCTGATTCACCACTGCACACACACAACACACTGCATTACACACACCTGATTCACACACAACACACTGCATTACACACACCTGATTCACACACAACACACTGCATTACACACACCTGATTCACCACGGCACACACACAACACACTGCATTACACACACCTGATTCACACACAACACACTGCATTACACACACCTGATTCACCACTGCACACACACAACACACTGCATTACACACACCTGATTCACCACTGCACACACACAACACACTGCATTACACACACCTGATTCACACACAACACACTGCATTACACACACCTGATTCACACACAACACACTGCATTACACACACCTGATTCACCACTGCACACACACCACACTGCATTACACATACCTGATTCACCACTGCACACACACAACACACTGCATTACACACACCTGATTCACCACTGCACACACACAACACACTGCATTACACACACCTGATTCACCACTGCACACACACACAACACACTGCATTACACACACCTGATTCACCACGGCACACACACAACACACTGCATTACACACACCTGATTCACACACAACGCACTGCATTACACACACCTGATTCACCACTGCACACACACAACACACTGCATTACACACACCTGATTCACCACTGCACACACACAACACACTGCATTACACACACCTGATTCACACACAACACACTGCATTACACACACCTGATTCACACACAACACACTGCATTACACACACCTGACTCACCACTGCACACACACAACACACTGCATTACACATACCTGATTCACCACTGCACACACACAACACACTGCATTACACACACCTGACTCACCACTGCACACACACAACACACTGCATTACACACACCTGATTCACCACTGCACACACACAACACACTGCATTACACACACCTGACTCACCACTGCACACACACAACACACTGCATTACACACACCTGACTCACCACTGCATTACACACACCTGATTCACACACAACACACTGCATTACACACACCTGATTCACCACTGCACACACACAACACACTGCATTACACATACCTGATTCACCACTGCACACACACAACACACTGCATTACACACACCTGACTCACCACTGCACAAACACACAACACACTGCATTACACACTCCTGATTCACCACTGCACACACACAACACACTGCATTACACACACCTGACTCACCACTGCACACACACAACACACTGCATTACACACACCTGATTCACCACTGCACACAAACAACACACTGCATTACACACTCCTGATTCACCACTGCACACACACAACACACAGCATTACACACTCCTTATTCACCACTGCACACACACAACACACTGCATTACACACACCTGATTCACCACTGCACACACACAACACACTGCATTACACACACCTGATTCACCACTGCACACACACAACACACTGCATTACACACA
>NC_138228.1:49460587-49463087 GCF_964197995.2 Scardinius erythrophthalmus
GCTTCAAGCACCGAAGTTTCCAAGAAACACAGCAGTAATGACTTTATGAACTTCTTCACTTATAAGATTGATAATATCAGGGACAAAATTATAACTATGCAACCGTCTACTACAGTATCGCATCAGGCAGTGCACTGTAGTCTCCCTGAGGAAAAATCTGATTCATTCGTTGCTATAGGAGAGGAAGAATTTACTAAACTCATTAAATCATCTAAATCTACAACATGTATGTTAGACCCTATACCGACTAAGCTACTGAAAGAAATACTTCCAGAGGTCATAGATCCTCTTCTTAATATCATTAATTCGTCTTTGTCTCTAGGATACGTACCAAAAAACTTTAAGTTGGCTTTGATTAAACCGCTTGTTAAAAAAACGCAACTTGATCCTTCAGAATTAGTCAATTACAGGCCGATCTCGAATCTACCTTTTCTGTCAAAGATATTAGAAAAGGCAGTATCCTCACAACTGTGTTCCTTTCTTGAAAGAAATGATATCTGCGAGGATTTCCAGTCCGGATTTAGACCGTACCATAGTACTGAGACAGCTCTCGTTAGAGTCACAAATGATTTGCTCTTATCATCCGATCGTGGTTGTATCTCTCTATTAGTGTTACTCGATCTTAGCGCTGCATTTGACACCACTGACCTCAACGTTCTTTTAAATAGATTAGAACATTATGTTGGCATTACGGGAAATGCACTAGCATGGTTTAAATCATACTTATCTGACCGTTATCAGTTTGTAGCAGTAAATGATGAGATGTCTCATCGATCACAAGTTCAGTATGGCGTACCACAAGGCTCAGTATTAGGACCGCTGCTGTTCACTCTGTACATGCTACCCTCACACACACACACACACACACACTCTGTACATGCTACCATTAGGAGATATCATTAGGAAACATGGAATTAGCTTTCACTGTTATGCTGACGATACTCAGCTCTATATTTCTTCAAAACCTAACGAAACTTATCAATTCACAAAATTAACGGAATGCATAGCGGATATAAAAAATTGGATGACTTGTAATTTCCTACTTCTAAATTCTGAAAAAACAGAGTTTCTAATTATTGGACAAAAAACTTCCTCACGTAATAACCTAGAATACTGTCTAACACTTGATGGCTGCTCTGTTAAGTCTTCGTCGTCGGTTAGGAACCTGGGTGTGCTCTTTGATACCAATCTTTCATTTGAAAGTCACGTGTCTAGTATCTGTAAAACTGCATTTTTCCATCTTAAAAATATATCTAAATTACGTCATATGCTCTCATTGACAAATGCGGAACAATTAGTTCATGCGTTCATGACCTCAAGGCTAGATTACTGTAATGCTCTACTGGGTGGTTGCCCTGCACGCTTAATAAACAAACTACAGCTGGTCCAAAACGCAGCAGCTCGAGTTCTTACCAGAACCAGGAAGTATGACCATATTAGCCCAGTTCTGTCAAAACTGCACTGGCTCCCTATTAAACATCGCATAAATTTTAAAATATTGCTGATTACTTACAAAGCACTGAATGGTTTAGCTCCGCAGTACTTGAGCGAGCTCTTAACGCATTATAGTCCGTCACGTCTATTACGATCTCAAAATTCCGGCCAGTTGATAATACCTAGAATATCAAAATCGACTGCTGGCGGTAGATCCTTCTCCTATTTAGCACCAAAACTCTGGAACAGTCTTCCTACCATTGTCCGGGAAGCAGACACACTCTGTCAGTTCAAAGCCAGATTAAAGACACATCTCTTTGACCTAGCTTTCACATAATACATTATAGACTTCTATAATTTAATGTTATGCTGCATAGATTAGGTCAGCCGGAACCGGGAACACTTCCCAAAAATCCTGATGTACTCGTTACATCATGAGAAGAATGGCATCTACGCTAATTTTAGTGTCTGTGTTTATCCCAAGGTTTTTCCTGCAGCCTGCCGGATCCAGGCCGTATCCAGATCTGACGAAGGACCTTCACCTGGACCGATGACAACGCAGTGCTGAAGTGCCAACTAGTCTCTCCCTATGGAGGATCCCACTACCACTCTACAGATAAAGCGTTGTCGGGAAAATTCGTCTTGCGGTCCTACCCCAAAGCAACAAATAAAATAAAATTCCTTATCAAAATTTATAAGGAAAGACAAGTATTTTGTTTAGGCTTGGCTTGTAGGGAATTCCAAACCTGCGTATATTCTAACGCACATAACTATAGAACTCATTCTAAATGCGCATGTGAACGCCATCAGCGTTTCTCACAGGTTCGCGTTTAAAGTCTGTGTAGAGAGAATGGTGTCGTCTTAGCGGCCCCTAATTTAATAACAAATGATCATTGCGACGGAACCAAATCAATTAAAACTAACTTTAGATGGAAATAACTTAACTCTGCTGTAAAGCCGAAACAATCTCTGTTACCTTAAATTATACGCTTATCTCTGTAAAGCTGCTTTGAGACAATCTACATTGTTAAAAGCGCTATATAAATGAAGATGACTTGACTTGACT
>NC_138228.1:49465587-49503087 GCF_964197995.2 Scardinius erythrophthalmus
GTGAGTGTGTGTGAGTGTGTGTGAGTGTGTCACCTGGGCTGTCGGCTCGCGTGGGTTTTAGACAGGGGTTTAGTGAGTGTGTGAGTGTGTGTGAGTGTGTGTGTGAGTGTGTGTGAGTGTGTCACCTGGGCTGTCGGCTCGCGTGGGCTCAGACAGGGGTTTAGTGAGCAGGTAGAAGTGTTCACAGCCGTGTAGAGGAACAGACACTTTGACTTCGCTGCTCTGACCCAGCTCATACGCCCACTGAAACACACACACACACACACACACACACACACACACACACACACACACACAACACCAATCAATCAGTGGACATGTCTAATGACACAAATCATTTACATCATAACAATAAAATGTTAAACTATTGTAGTACTCAAAACTTTTTCCAAATGATGATAAAAACACACACTTAGAACCGATCTAGAACCCCGCGACCCACGATCTAGAACCGGGGGCCCCTGGACTAGCACCGTGTCGAATTTGGGGCCGCTGCGACCTTTTGACCCCTTTTGGCCCCTGTTTGTTTGACGTCCCACGTGCAACTTATTCCATTGGGCTGTTGGTGGCCAATTAGCGCGAAAAAAGGCCAGAGGGACACGGAACTCTAGAACCCGTCCCAGGGGCCCGTGACGGGACGCATACGTCATTTTCGGGCCGATCGGACCTTTCTGTCACACCGTCCACCAAACGCCTATGAAAATGAATGGGATAAGTTGCACGTGTCAGTGGCTCCCGCGCGGGCCCCTAAACTCGACGAAAAGTTGCGTCGCGTGGCCCTCTGCGACATGCCGAGACGCGCCCGGTTTATTTTTAGCTATTTTTTATGCACCTCTCTGTCTCCCATTGATCTCTATGGGAGCATGTGTCTGCTCGGGTTAATTCAGCAGTTAGATTGAGAGGGCCCACTAGGCTCAGGAAGCACCTAGAGCCACGAAACTCTGGGGCCCGACTCGGGGGCCCGTGGCGGTCGTCCGTGACGAATTTCGAGGTCCTGCGACCTTTTGACCCCTGTGGGCGACTGCTTATTGGACGTCCCACGAGCAACTTATTGCATAGGGCTGTTGGTGGCCAATTAGCGTGAAAAAAGGTCCGAGGCACACGGAACTCTAGAACCTGTCCCCGGGGCCCGTGACGAGACGCGTACGTCAGTTTCGGGACGATCGGGCGTTTCCTTCAAACCGTTTGGCTGAAACACACACTTAGAACCAATCTAGAACCCCGCGACGCATGATCTAGAACCGGGGGCCCCTGGACTAGCACCGTGTCGAATTTGGGGTCGCTGCGACCTTTTTACCCCGTTTGGCCCCTGTTTGTTTGATGTCCCACCTGCAACTTATTCCATGGGGCTGTTGGTGGCCAATTAGCGCGAAAAAAGGTCCGAGGGACACAGAACTCTAGAACCCGTCCCAGGGGCCCGTGACGGTACGCATACGTCGATTTCGGGCCGATCGGACCTTTCTGTCCACCTTTCACCGAGCACATGGTCCGATTAATGGAGTGGACGGGGACACGGAACTCTAGAACCCGTCCCAGGGGCCCGTGACGGGACGCATGCGGCAGTTTCGGTGCGATTGACCCCTGTGGGCGACTGCTTATTGGACGTCCCACGTGCAACTTATTGCATAGGGCTGTTGGTGGCCAATTAGCGTGAAAAAAGGTCCGAGGCACACGGAACTCTAGAACCCGTCCCCGGGGCCCGTGACGAGACGCGTACGTCAGTTTCGGGACGATCGGGAGTTTCCTTCAAACCGTTTGGCCGAAACACACACTTAGAACCGATCTAGAACCCCGCGACCCACGATCTAGAACCGGGGGCCCCTGAACTGGCACAGTGTCGAATTTGGGGCCGCTGCAACCTTTCGACCCCTTTTGGCCCCTGTTTATGTGTCGTCCCACGTGCAACTTATTCCATTAGGCTGTTGGTGGCCAATTAGCGCGAAAAAAGGTCCGAGGGACACGGAACTCTAGAACCTGCCCCAGGGGCCCGTGACGGGACGCATACGTCAGTTTCGGGACGATCGGCGTTTCCTTCAAACCGTTGTGCTCAAACACACACTTAGAACCGATCTAGAACCCCGCGACCCACGATCTAGAACCGGGGGCCCCCGGACTAGCACCGTGTCGAATTTGGGGCCGCTGCGACCTTTTGACCCCTTTTGGCCCCTGTTTGTTGGACGTCCCACCTGCAACTTATTCCATTGGGCTGTTGGTGGCCAATTAGCGCGAAGAAAGGTCCGAGGGACACGGAACTCTAGAACCCGTCCCAGGGGCCCGTGACGAGGCGCATACGTCATTTTCGGGGCGATCGGACCACACCGAACCTCGTTCGGCCCCTGGAGGTGCTAGGGGCCCGAAACTTCACAGAGCGCCTCGTCGCACGGCCCCTGAAAACATACAGAGAGGGGAACGTCTACACACACTCGCAAAAAAACACTTGTGGGTTAGGGGCCAAAATAGGTGCTTCGTGGACTATGAGGAAGACTGTGATGAAGTTTAGGTGGTCAGGGGGACCCCATAGGCACTTTGTGGCAATGAAGAAGAGATAGGTGGTTAGGGGTCAAAATAGGCGCTTCGTGGGCAGTGAGGAAGACTATGGTGAAGTTTAGGTGGTCAGGGGGACCCCATAGGCACTTTGTGGCAATGAAGAAGAGATAGGTGGTCAGGGGTCCAAATAGGGGCTTCGTGGCACTGAGGAGGACTATGGTGAAGAGTAGGTAGTTGGCGGACCCCAAAAGCACTTGGTGGACCTGCCCGTAGTGCACTGGCACCCCCGGAGGCGTCCACACAGGGCCTATGTTAATTTATGGTAATTTGGGCTACTTTGTATGCGATTTTGGAAAAAGTCCACGTCACCATTAGGTTAAGCAGCTCGTGTCGTCCATTTGGATCACACGGACTTCGGAGTGCCTAGGGTGACAATGGCAACTTAAATGAATGGGAAAATTCCCACGAACCACCTAGATTCCCTTACTCCCAATCCCTCAGTTCCCTAACCCTAACTCCCAATCCCTCAGTTCCCTAACCCTAACTCCCAATCCCTCAGTTCCCTAACCCTAACTCCCAATCCCTCAGTTCTCCGTCTCCTGAAGCCTAGCTGTCTCGATCTCTTTTCTCCAGCACTCTCCTCTGTTCACACCATAGACTGTAAAAAAAGATGGACGACGCCCCTTCGCTCTCTTCCATTGATGAGAACTGAAGCCACCAGAGTCCCGATATGGCGCTGACATATTGGAACTTGAGTCTGCGCAGTAGCGATCTCGGGACCAGACCTGCGCAGTCGTGAGCAGGAAGTAAGCCGCGAGATCAATGCTCCGCCCTCACTCTCGCGGAACTCACTCATGAGAGTGGATTCTGCACACTTTTTTAAAGGTCCCATGACATGAAATTTCCACTTTCTGAGGTTTTTTAACATTAATATGAGTTCCCCTAGCCTGTATATGGTCCCCAATTTTCTAGAAATTTCAATCGGTGTAAATCGAGCTTTTGCTATCTTTCTCTGCCTTTGAGAAAATGGAAGCTCAATCGCGCTGATCTTGAATCTCCTCCTTGTGACGTTATAAGGAGGAATGTTTGCCCGCCCAGGCTCCCAGAGAATATTTTCCGCCCATGAGAAAATGCGATAGGAAGTAGGAACGCGCGCGCGTGATTTTAGTTTGTCCACGAAGAGATATCATGGCTTTTGAGCGAGCAAAGCATAACAATTGCTCAATAATTGGATGTAACGTTACAAATGAACACCAAAGGTATATCAATACAGAGCTGGGCTTGCTGAACCTCTGAAACTAAAGTCTGGATCACTCTATTTGGCTCAGCTACACACCTCGGACAAGTAAGTCAACTAATGATATACAAGTGTGTTGCTTTACTGTTTATGGTTACCTAGATTGTTACAAGTAGAATGTGGCTGTCACATTAGCTATGCAGCTATGCAGTTTATGTGTGTGAATACACACTGTAACGCGAGTGTTGTACACTTCTTTGTTATTTGGATAACCGTTTTCCTGTTGGTTATATGGCGCGCGCGATATCCGCATTTCAAGATCGCAGAGCTTGATGATGTAATTGTAATAAGATAAATTACAGATGTTACAGATCTCTCATGAAAAGGCAACAGTAGGTTAGCGTTAGCTACATGATAATAACTGTAAACCATTAGAATAAAGTATCGTATCCAGACATAATATTTTAAACTAACCATTCGGAAACGTCCTGCTGGAACCGCTGAGTTGTTGCTTCTCCATCCGGATCAGATTCTGGGTCAAACTGAAATGCTTGAAAGACTGCGTGTCCTCATGCCATTGCTATATCCAACGTAAACATGCACGGACCGGTACCGTTGCGCAAGATGGTCAAGGCCACACCCACCCTCCACCTTGCGCCGCCTTTCTCCTCCTCATTAGTATTTAAAGCTACAGACACCGAAACGGCCCGTCTGAAGGAAGCTCATTCTGGGACTGGCTTGTAGTGGCTATAATTCTGCACCGAGGCTGAATTTTTGGAAAGAGATTTCAGATACAGTACTAGGGACCACTAAGGCCTATATTAAAGCTTACAAAAAGTAGCATGTCATGGGACCTTTAAAAATTGATTGCAGTACGACAAGAGGCTTGTTAAAATAAAGTAAATACAATATCCTCAGTCTCATGAAGATCCCGAAAAAATGTCCGTTGGTGCTTCAGTGACTACTTCGCTCGAGAACCTGTCAATCACAGCTGTCAATCATGACGTTACACCACCGCATCACGTAACTAACTAAAAACCAACTTATTTTTGAAACAGACACTTGAACTAACATCAGCGTGATTAAAGCGACAGCAAATGAAAGAAACCACCTTTGGAAAAAAAGATATTTGAAGTGTAATTTAATTGTTTAGTTGGTCTCATGTCCCGTTGAATAACATGGGGAGGCGGGGCTTATGACCTATACTAGGACCAGCCACCGGGGGGCGATCGAGACGTTTTGGCTTCACTTTTCAGGGCTTGTGCGGCACGCTTGGTTCACACACACACACACACACACACACACACACACACACACACACACACACACACACACACACACACACTGTTCTCTTTTCCAGCAGACTCTCCTCTGTTCACACACACACACACACACACACACACACACACACACACACACACACACACACACACACACACACACACACACACAGTTCTCTTTTCTCCAGCACTCTCCTCTGTTCACACACACACACACACACACACACACACACACACACACACACACACACACACACACACACACTGTTCTCTTTCCTCCAGCAGACTCTCCTCTGTTCACACACACACACACACACACACACACACACACACACACACACACACACACACTGTTCTCTTTTCCAGCAGACTCTCCTCTGTTCACACACACACACACACACACACACACACACACACACTGTTCTCTTCTCCAGCAGACTCTCCTCTGTTCACACACACACACACACACACACACACACACACACACACACACTGTTCTCTTTTCCAGCAGACTCTCCTCTGTTCACACACACACACACACACACACACACACACACACACACACACACACACACACACACACACACTGTTCTCTTTTCCAGCAGACTCTCCTCTGTTCACACACACACACACACACACACACACACACACACACACACACACACACACACACACACACACACACACTGTTCTCTTTTCCAGCAGACTCTCCTCTGTTCACACACACACACACACACACACACACACACACACACACACACACACACACACACACACACACACACACACACACACACACACACACTGTTCTCTTCTCCAGCAGACTCTCCTCTGTTCACACACACACACACACACACACACACACACACACACACACACTGTTCTCTTCTCCAGCAGACTCTCCTCTGTTCACACACACACACACACACACACACACACACACACACACACACTGTTCTCTTTTCCAGCAGACTCTCCTCTGTTCACACACACACACACACACACACACACACACACACACACACACACACACTGTTCTCTTTTCCAGCAGACTCTCCTCTGTTCACACACACACACACACACACACACACACACACACACACACACACACACACTGTTCTCTTTTCCAGCAGACTCTCCTCTGTTCACACACACACACACACACACACACACACACACACACACTGTTCTCTTTTCCAGCAGACTCTCCTCTGTTCACACACACACACACACACACACACACACACACACACACACACACACACTGTTCTCTTTTCCAGCAGACTCTCCTCTGTTCACACACACACACACACACACACACACACACACACACACACACACACACACACACACACACACACACACACACACACTGTTCTCTTCTCCAGCAGACTCTCCTCTGTTCACACACACACACACACACACACACACACACACACACACACACACTGTTCTCTTCTCCAGCAGACTCTCCTCTGTTCACACACACACACACACACACACACACACACACACACACACACACACACTGTTCTCTTTTCCAGCAGACTCTCCTCTGTTCACACACACACACACACACACACACACACACACACACACTGTTCTCTTTTCCAGCAGACTCTCCTCTGTTCACACACACACACACACACACACACACACACACACACACACACACACACACACTGTTCTCTTTTCCAGCAGACTCTCCTCTGTTCACACACACACACACACACACACACACACACACTGTTCTCTTTTCCAGCAGACTCTCCTCTGTTCACACACACACACACACACACACACACACACACACACACACACACACACACACTGTTCTCTTTTCCAGCAGACTCTCCTCTGTTCAGTGTTTGTTTAAAAAAGGTGATTCTCCAGAGGTTGGAGATTTAGAGGCTCCATGTCAACCTTTCCCGTTCGTTGTGACAAATAACCCCAGACACACACACACACACACACACCAGACACGCGGCAAGACAGCCGGAGAAACTTCTCTATTTACGGATATGACGAGAAACGCAAGTGCACAATTTAAAGCTACAATATGCGATTGTGTTCGCCGCTAGCGGTCGCTAAGCTCTGACAGTAACACAGGCGTATGTTGATGAATAAGCGGAATCATGGTCGCCATGCTGAAGGATCTAATGATGTTGATGGATGAGTGAATACACTGATGTGTTTAGCATGACTGTGGTGTGAAGCAGAGCGCGATCGCTAACGAGAGACAGATCTCAGCGCCACACGCGAAAGGACATTTCATTCTAGCGAACTACACACAAGTGCTGAATAATACTCCGTTTATCAGACGAGTGAAGCGTGTGAGGCAACGCAGCGCTGCTCCACTGGCTCTACACGATCACACTAAACACTGAGTGTGTTAAAGTTATAATGTTATTCTGTGTGTTAGCTTGTCTGTATGAGACTAGCAGTGAGCGAGATCAACATTAGAATAACACACTAATCATATTCTAACGCACAGTTACTCATTGCGCGGCTCGCGAGCCGCATGCGGCTCGTCAAGCTATAACTGGCGGCTCGCATAGTAGCTTACAGTATCACACTGCCACTTGCCTTCAGAGCATGTGAGCCGGGAGTGGAGCGGGAGCGGGAGCAATTTCAAAAGGATGGAGCGTCGCATTTTCCGCTCCAATTTCGCTCCGCTCACACCACGAGTCTGAAGCATGCTCAGTCAAGCCTGACCCTGAATCCATTTGTCTTGCACAGTCATCAACAGTAGACTATTTTCAGGCAAAACTCGGCTCAATAATGGAGTTCAAAAAGTAAAATGAGAATTCATACAGTTGTAGCCTAGCCTATCAATATAAGTCGCTCCGGAGTAGCCTATAAGCCTATCAGTCAAAAAATGCGCCATGAAGAAGAAAAAACATAGGACTAGCCTCGCACTGGACTATAAGTCGCATTTATTTATACAAAAAAAAAAAGTTATGGACGGGACAGTTCTCCGTTACGGACGTAAGCGCTCTGAAAGACACTAAGACTGCTTTAAAACTTTCACTGAGACCTCAAACAGAAAGCACAAAGCCTGTCTTTAAATTTAATTTCGTTTTGTATTAATTGTATCTTAAATTTTAATCAAGGTTTCATCAAATGAACCGAAACTCAGCGTATAGCCTACTTGCCTCACAGACCCACATTGGCTATATATAAAGCTTGAAATGTCTACTTTTAAACAGAACAATTCAAAACGAAAGAAAACAGACTGCTCTCCCGTATGAAATGTGCATTTCTCTCAGGCGCGTTCACTACTGCGAAGATCACGAGTCAGCATTTCTCCAGGGACCGCCACAAGTGATATACATGTAGATTTTTTTCCTTTTTTGGAGCGAGCGGGGGGTGATTTGAGTGGAGCGCGAAGCAAACCTCGTTGAGCGCTGAGCGAAAATGAGCGGAGCGGCCTGATGTAGCTTTGAGCGGGGGAGCGGAGGGGTGAACAGTTCAGTGAGCGATGAGCGGAGATTCTCACCTCTCCACTCCGCTCATACGCTCTGCTTGCCTTTGAATGCAATCCGCTCCATTGTTTACCAGCAATGCTACATCGGACTTAAACTGCCATCTCGTGGCGGTAAGTTGTAATACAATTTTTTTTCAAATGTGTGCATGTGACATTGTTTAGAAAAAAAACTTGACCGCAGCGCACGTTTGCAGGCAGGCGACGAAAGCTCTGCTAGCTAGCATAAAACAAAAATGGACCGGTTTTTAATAAAAAAGGGACAGAAACGAGCTCAAAAACCAGACGGACAGACACACAGTGTTGTAACGAATAGTGGAGTGGATGAGGAAAATGAGTCTGAGGAAGCAGCAAACAAAAATCAGCACAAAGATACCGGAGAGGGGACGAGCAGACAAACGACAGGTGTAACGTTACCCAGCAAGAAACGAAAAATACGAAGCATACAAAATGAGCACAGAAAATTTCAAGACAAGTGGACAGAGGAATTCTTATTTGTTCTGCATGGCATGAACTCTCTGTGCTTAATATGCAAACAAACCCGTGTCGGTTTCAAACGAAGCAACTTGGAGCGCCATTTCAAAACGGCGCATCCATAATTCAATGAAAGTTACCCGTCTGGCAGTGAACTGAGAAAGAAGAAAATAGCACAGCTCACTGCTTCACTTTGTGAGCAGCAAAATCTTATCCACCGGACAACCTCCACTGCAGAGCGTTTAACAGAGGCGTCTTATGAAATAGCGTGGATTTTGGCGCGGGCTAAAAAACCCTTCTCAGACTCAGAAATAGTGAAAGACTGTTTTTTGGCTTCAGCAGAAATACTGTTCGCCGACTTTGACAACAAGGACGCCATCATTAAACAAATAAAAGGGTTACAGCTGTCTGATTCAACAATAATGAGGCGAATGGAAGACATCGGAAAGGACATACGTGACCAGCTGTTGGCTGATCTGCGCGCTGCACCTTGTTTCAGCATCGCAGTGGACGAAAGCACAGACATCACTGACATTGCTCAGCTGTGCACTTGGGTGAGGTTCCCGAAAGAAAACTCTTTTCAAGAGGAAATGTTGTGCTTACTACCACTCCATGGCCAAACAAGAGGTGAGGATATTCTGAATGCACTTTTAGTATTTTTTGAGGAAAATCATCTCAGCTGGTCCAAACTTGCAAGTGTGTGTACTGATGGTGCTCCAAGCATGCGAGGCAAAGAGAAGGGTCTTGTTGGCCTCATGAAAAAAAGAGATGAAATCCCCAATTTCATCAGCTTCCACTGCATCATCCATCAGGAGGCACTGGTATCAAAGCTCAGAAACAGTGAATTCCAAAATGTGATGCAAAGGGTTGTGCATGTGGTCAATTACATTGTTTCAAGAGCACTACACCACAGACAGTTCAGAGAGTTAATCCAGGACTATGACACAGAGTACAGCGATTTAGTGTTGCACAGTGAAGTAAGATGGTTGTCTCGTGGAAGGGTGCTGGAGCGGTTCCTGAGCCTCCTTCCTGAAATCAACAGTTTCTTGGACACCAAGGGGAAACACCAGCCAGAGCTGAAAGACCCAAACTGGATCATCCAGCTGGCCCTCCTTACTGACATTACCTGTCACCTGAACACTCTCAACTTGCAGCTCCAAGGGAGAGACAAGCTTCCAAGTGACATGGTGAGGGCAGTCAGAGCATTCCAAAACAAAATAACTGCTCTGTGGATACCTGACAGACAACTCATCCACTTCCCTAAACTCAGAGCAACAACCACAAGTGACCCATCTCTGCAGCAGCACTTCAGCTACAGCAGATTTGTTGAAGTTTTGGAGGAGCTGAAGGGTGAGTTTGAATCCAGATTCAGTGACGTGACTGAACATAAGGAGATTTTCAATTTTATTGAAAACCCCTTCCATGTGGATGTGTCCTCCCTCACGCCAACCATCACGCAGCTCTGCCCTGGTAATCGTGCTGCTCTGGAGAGTGAAATAATTGAGCTGCAAACAAATAACATTCTCCAAGTTGAACTCAGAGCAGGTGTTGGCCACTTCTGGAGTTTGGTTTCTGAAGCAGACTTTCCCACTTTGAAACCACTTGCACAGAAAGTGATGTCTTTCTTCATGAGCACATACACTTGTGAGTCAACATTTTCATCCATGAACACTATCAAGAGGAAACAGAGAAACCGACTGACCCATGCTCATCTTGAATGCCTCACTGTGATTGCAACAACAAACTACAAATACAACATGAAGAAAGTCAAGGACATGCATGCCAGCTTCCGCTCATCCCACTATTAAAGTAAATCTGGTCTTAAACGAAAATGTATTGGCTGTGTTATTTCTTTTTTGTGGGATGTCCAATTTATATGTAGAAATGCACATTTGCGAAGGTGACTTAGTATGTTGTCATAAAAAAGTGGCTCGCCTTTTGATTTTGCGCTGCCAATGTGGCTCTTGTGAAAAAAATAGTGAGGATCACTGTTCTAACGTTTCATCATGTTCAATTTAAGGCGAGACACGGCAGGCAAAAACATTGTTTTTTTTTTACTGGTCAATTTTGAGATTTTTGGATATTTGTCTTCAATAACATGTCTTCTTTCAGACTGTGGTGAAAAAAAGTCAGAAATACACATTTAGGTCTTTATTTTATTACACTTTGTCTGTTTGCGTCTGTAGATTTCGCGTAAATTCAACAAAAGTTGTCGTTTTAAATCATCCAGCCGATCCGCGATCTCTGTCTGCTCTGTCATCACACACACCGTTAGAAAGCTCTCTCTCTCCTGTACTATGCTGTCGGATCCAAATATGGTCATTTCCTTTTTATCAGCAACCAATCGCGAAAGTAAAAGGGCTGAATGCGCAATCTCATTGGCTGATGATAAATCTTTAAAGCCCGTTTTCTCAAAATGACCTTTCTCTCATTCTCCAAGTCTGAAATCTCCACTTCAGCAGCACCTATGTACACCAAACTTTCCAGTCTTGTACCTAGTTATATTATGAAGACATTTACAGAGGGATTTGTAAATATATTATTCCTAGCCTGATTTATATAACATTTTATTCCAAAAAACATGCCGAAAATCATTTTTTAAGGCTATTGACAGTATATTCTGATTTACAGGATAACAGAAGTAGATATGCATAAATCCCTCTGTAATTTTTTTCCCATCTAATATGTGAACACAATGAAAAAAATATTTTTAACCTGGCTTTATCCAATACTCAGATTTCATTTTTTTAAATATATGCAAAATAGCACATATTTAATTAAAAATTGCCTAATTTGCATATTTAAACATTAAATTACAGAAAACTTGTAATACATTTTTTTCTCATCTTAATGTAGGTAATCAACTGGGAAAGTTTCATGGTGATATCTGCTAGTTAAAAATTTTACCCTATTCACCTGTAGTGTCTCGCCTTAAACTTTCAATTTATTTGCAGATCTACATGACACTGAGTCCTGCACCGTGTGTGTGAGAGCTCATGCAGAGACGCACCTGTCCGGCACAGTTCACGAAGTACTCGCACTCAATGGATCCGCGGTCGGTCTCCACCGCCGTCACGTGACCGTTCTTCACCAGGACCTGATTCACACTTGTGTGTTCGTAAATCTGCACGCCTGACACACGAAAGACCAATGAGATGACAGAGGCAATGATCAGTGAGACTGTGATGCTGTGTTTGGCGTTAGCCGTACCATGAGCCGCCGCCGCCACAGCGAGCGCGTGATTGACATCCGGCGGGGAGACGACACTGTCGCCGGGCAGATGAAGAGCTCCGACCAGATCATGGATATTCACTAGCGGGTGGAGCTGAGACACATCTCTGGGTTTGATGACATCACAGCTCACGCCTAGAACCCTACACACACACACACAGAGATCAACCTGTGGGGATCTAAAGAGTAGCCACATTTTCTGTTGCTCCATATCTTTCATGCAGTTATTTCATTGGGGACTGCCAGAATGAAGAACAGACTTCAAGTGATCGACATGAGAGCAAAGTCAGAGTAAGGTCAGAGATAAGGTCAGAGTAATGTCAAAGTAAGGTCAGAGTAAAGTCAGAGTAAGGTCAGAGATAAGGTCAGAGTAAAGTCAGAGTAAGGTCAGAGTAAAGTCAGAGTAAGGTCAGAGATAAGGTCAGAGTAATGTCAAAGTAAGGTCAGAGTAAAGTCAGAGTAAGGTCAGAGTAAAGTCAGAGTAAGGTCAGAGATAAGGTCAGAGTAAAGTCAGAGTAAGGTCAGAGTAAAGTCAGAGTAAGGTCAGAGATAAGGTCAGAGTAATGTCAAAGTAAGGTCAGAGTAAAGTCAGAGTAAGGTCAGAGTAAAGTCAGAGTAAGGTCAGAGATAAGGTCAGAGTAACGTCAAAGTAAGGTCAGAGTAAAGTTAGAGTAAGGTCAGAGTAAAGTCAGAGTAAGGTCAGAGATAAGGTCAGAGTAATGTCAAAGTAAGGTCAGAGTAAGGTCAGAGTAAAGTCAGAGTAATGTCAAAGTAAGGTCAGAGTAAAGTCAGAGTAAGGTCAGAGTAAGGTCAGAGATAAGGTCAGAGTAATGTCAAAGTAAGGTCAGAGTAAAGTCAGAGTAAGGTCAGAGTAAAGTCAGATTAAGGTCAGAGATAAGGTCAGAGTAAAGTCAGAGTAAGGTCAGAGTAAAGTCAGAGTAAGGTCAGAGATAAGGTCAGAGTAATGTCAAAGTAAGGTCAGAGTAATGTCAGAGTAAAGTCAGAGTAAGGTCAGAGATAAGGTCAGAGTAATGTCAAAGTAAGGTCAGAGTAAAGTCAGAGATAAGGTCAGAGTAATGTCAGAGTAAGGTCAGAGTAAAGTCAGAGTAATGTCAAAGTAAGGTCAGAGTAAGGTCAGAGTAAGGTCAGAGTAAGGTCAGAGATAAGGTCAGAGTAATGTCAAAGTAAGGTCAGAGTAAAGTCAGAGTAAGGTCAGAGTAAAGTCAGAGTAAAGTCAGAGATAAGGTCAGAGTAATGTCAAAGTAAGGTCAGAGTAAGGTCAGAGATAAGGTCAGAGTAAAGTCAGAGTAATGTAAGAGTAAGGTGAGAGTTAAGTCAGAGTAATGTCAAAGTAAGGTCAGAGTAAAGCCAGAGTAAGGTCAGAGATAAGGTCAGAGTAAAGTCAGAGTAAAGTCAGAGTAAGGTCAGAGCAAGGTCAGAGTAAAGTCAGAGTAAGGTCAGAGATAAGGTCAGAGATAAGGTCAGAGTAAAGTAAGAGTAAGGTCAGAGTAATGGCAAAGTAAGGTGAGAGTTAAGTCAGAGATAAGGTCAGAGATAAGGTCAGAGTAAATTCAGAGTAAGGTCAGAGTAAGGTCAGAGGAAGGTCAGAGTAAGGTCAGAGATAAGGTCAGAGATAAGGTCAGAGTGAGGTCAGAGTAAGGTTAAAGTAAGGTCAGAGTAAAGTCAGAGTAAGAGTAATGTCAGAGTGAGGTCAGAGTAAGGTCAGAGTAAGGTAAGAGTAAGAGTAAGGTCAGAGCAAGGTCAGAGTAAAGTCATAGTAAGGTCAGAAATAAGGTCAGAGTAAAGTCAGAGTGAAGTAAGAGTAAGGTCAGAGTAAAGTCAGAGTAATGTCAAAGTAAGGTCAGAGTAAAGTCAGAGTTAAGTCAGAGGAAGGTCAGAGGAAGGTCAGAGATAAGGTCAGAGATAAGGTCAGATATAAGGTCAGAGATAAGGTCAGAGATAAGGTCAGAGTAAGAGTAAGGTCAGAGTAAAGTCAGAGTAAGAGTAAGGTCAGAGTAAGGTCAGAGGAAGGTCAGAGATAATGTCAGAGTAATGTCAGAGGAAGGTCAGAGGAAGGTCAGAGATAAGGTCAGAGTAAGGTCAGAGATAAGGTCAGAGTAATGTCAGAGATAAGGTCAGAGAAAGGTCAGAGTAAAGTCAGAGTAAGAGTAAGGTCAGAGCAAGGTCAGAGATAAGGTCAGAGTAAGGTCAGAGAAAAGGTCAGAGTAAGGTCAGAGTAAAGTCAGAGTAATGTAAGAGTAAGGTGAGAGTTAAATCAGAGTAATGTCAAAGTAAGGTCAGAGTAAAGCCAGAGTAAGATCAAAGTAAGGTCAGAGTAAAGCCAGAGTAAGGTCAGAGATAAGGTCAGAGTAAAGTCAGAGTAAAGTCAGAGTAAGGTCAGAGCAAGGTCAGAGTAAAGTCAGAGTAAGGTCAGAGATAAGGTCAGAGATAAGGTCAGAGTAAAGTAAGAGTAAGGTCAGAGTAATGGCAAAGTAAGGTGAGAGTTAAGTCAGAGATAAGGTCAGAGATAAGGTCAGAGTAAAGTCAGAGTAAGGTCAGAGTAAGGTCAGAGTAAAGTCAGAGGAAGGTCAGAGTAAGGTCAGAGATAAGGTCAGAGATAAGGTCAGAGTGATGTCAGAGTAAGGTCAAAGTAAGGTCAGAGTAAAGTCAGAGTAAGAGTAATGTCAGAGTGAGGTCAGAGTAAGGTCAGAGTAAGGTCAGAGTAAGGTCAGAGTAAGGTCAGAGTAAGAGTAAGGTCAGAGCAAGGTCAGAGTAAAGTCATAGTAAGGTCAGAAATAAGGTCAGAGTAAAGTCAGAGTGAAGTAAGAGTAAGGTCAGAGTAAAGTCAGAGTAATGTCAAAGTAAGGTCAGAGTAAAGTCAGAGTAAAGTCAGAGGAAGGTCAGAGATAAGGTCAGAGATAAGGTCAGAGTAAGAGTAAGGTCAGAGTAAGGCCAGAGATAAGGTCAGAGTAAGGTCAGAGTAAAGTCAGAGTAAGAGTAAGGTCAGAGTAAGGTCAGAGATAATGTCAGAGTAATGTCAGAGGAAGGTCAGAGATAAGGTCAGAGTAAGGTCAGAGTAAGAGTAAGGTCAGAGATAAGGTCAGAGTAATGTCAGAGATAAGGTCAGAGTAAGGTCAGAGTAAAGTCAGAGTAAGAGTAAGGTCAGAGCAAGGTCAGAGATAAGGTCAGAGTAAGGTCAGAGATAAGGTCAGAGTAAGGTCAGAGTAAAGTCAGAGTAAGAGTAAGGTCAGAGATAAGGTCAGAGTAATGTCAGAGTAAGGTCAGAGATAAGGTCAGAGATAAGGTCAGAGTAAAGTCAGAGTAAGAGTAAGAGTAAGGTCAGAGTAAAGTCAGAGCAAGGTCAGAGTTAAGTCAGAGTAAGGTCAGAGTAAGGTCAGAGTAAAGTCAGAGTAAAGTCAGAGTAAGAGTAAGGTCAGAGCAGGGTCAGAGTAAAGTCAGAGTAAGGTCAGAGTAAGAGTAAGGTCAGAGTAAAGTCGGAGCAAGGTCAGAGTAAAGTCAGAGTAAGATTCAGAGTAAGGTCAGAGTAAAGTCAGAGCAAGGTCAGAGTTAAATCAGAATAAGGTCAGAGATAAGGTCAGAGTAAGGTCAGAGTAAAGTCAGAGTAAGAGTAAGGTCAGAGCAGGGTCAGAGTAAAGTCAGAGTAAGGTCAGAGTAAAGTCAGAGTAAGAGTAAGGTCAGAGCAGGGTCAGAGTAAAGTCAGAATAAGGTCAGAGTAAGAGTAAGGTCAGAGCAGGGTCAGAGTAAAGTCAGAGTAAGGTCAGAGTAAGAGTAAGGTCAGAGTAAGGTCAGAGTAAGGTCAGAGTAAGGTCAGAGTAAAGTCAGAGTAAGATTCAGAGTAAGGTCAGAGGAAGGTCATACTGAACACATAGAGGTCAGAGAGAAACAGAAAGCCTCTCACTTCAGCCTGGATGCCAGACGCTTCAACGACAGGAACCGATCCTGATTCTGAGCCAAACACAGAGAGCCGGTCCGAACGAAACCTGGAAAACACACACAAACGCCAAAGCCAATTACTTTATATCATGAAGCACATGTGAAATGTTGTGCTTGACACTCCGGTAAGCGATCGATCATGGAGTGATGGTGTTTCTCACCCGTTTTAACGCCCGTCTCTTCCTCCAAACGCTCATAGAGTGCGTTCGAATAATCTGCCATTTTACTCTCAATAGAAAGAGGTTTGGCAACGCTGACTATTCCTGCACAGAAGCGCGTCGTACCGGCTCCGAGTCTACAACACACACACAAACACAGGTGATGACATTATTAATGCTAAATTATAGCTTATATAAGGTCAGAGATGATAGATGGATGGATGGATTGATAGATTGATTGATAGATTGATATATAGAGGAATAGACAGACAGACAGACAGACAGATAGATAGATAGATAGATAGATAGATAGATAGATAGATAGATAGATAGATAGATAGAGGAATAAATAGATATATACAATCTCCTAAAGGATTATTAGGAACACCATACTAATACTGTGTTTGACCCCCTTTCGCCTTCAGAACTGCCTTAATTCTACGTGGCATTGATTCAACAAGGTGCTGAAAGCATTCTTTAGAAATGTTGGCCCATATTGATAGGATAGCATCTTGCAGTTGATGGAGATTTGTGGGATGCACATCCAGGGCACGAAGCTCCCGTTCCACCACATCCCAAAGATGCTCTATTGGGTTGAGATCTGGTGACTGTGGGGGCCATTTTAGTACAGTGAACTCATTGTCATGTTCAAGCAACCAATTTGAAATGATTCGAGCTTTGTGACATGGTGCATCATCCTGCTGGAAGTAGCCATCAGAGGGCCATGGGTACATGGTGGTCATAAAGGGATGGACATGGTCAGAAACAATGCTCAGGTAGGCCGTGGCATTTAAACGATGCCCAATTGGCACTAAGGGGCCTAAAGTGTGCCAAGAAAACATCCCCCACACCATTACACCACCACCACCAGCCTGCACAGTGGCATGATGGATCCATGTTCTCATTCTGTTTACGCCAAATTCTGACTCTACCATCTGAATGTCTCAACAGAAATCGAGACTCATCAGACCAGGCAACATTTTTCCAGTCTTCAACTGTCCAATTTTGGTGAGCTTGTGCAAATTGTAGCCTCTTTTTCCTATTTGTAGTGGAGATGAGTGGTACCCGGGGGGGTCTTCTGCTGTTGTAGCCCATCTGCCTCAAGGTTGTGCGTGTTGTGGCTTCACAAATGCTTTGCTGCATACCTCGGTTGTAACGAGTGGTTATTTCAGTCAAAGTTGCTCTTCTATCAGCTTGAATCTGTCGGCCCATTCTCCTCTGACCTCTAGCATCAACAAGGTATTTTCGCCCACAGGACTACCACATACTGGATGTTTTTCCCTTTTCACACCATTCTTTGTAAACCCTAGAAATGGTTGTGCGTGAAAATCCCAGTAACTGAGCAGATTGTGAAATACTCAGACCGGCCCGTCTGGCACCAACAACCATGCCACGCTCAAAATTGCTTAAATCACCTTTCTTTCCCGTTCTGGCATTCAGTTTGGAGTTCAGGAGATTGTCTTGACCAGGACCACACACCTAAATGCATTGAAGCAACTGCCATGTGATTGGTTGATTAGATAATTGCATTAATGAGAAATTGAACAGGTGTTCCTAATAATCCTTTAGGTGAGTGTAGATAGATAGATAGATAGATAGATAGATAGATAGATAGATAGATAGATAGATAGATAGATAGATAGATAGATAGATAGATAGATAGATAGATAGATAGAGGAATAGATAGATAGATTGATAGATAAATAGATAGATAAATAGATAGATAGATTGATAGAGGAATAGACAGATAGATAGATAGATAGATAGATAGATAGATAGATAGATAAGTAGTTAAATAGATAGATAGATAGATAGATAGATAGATAGATAGATAGATAGATAGATAAATAGATAGATAAATAGATAGATAGATAGAGGAATAGACAGAGAGATAGAGAGATAGATAGATAGATAGATAGATAGATTGATAGAGGAATAGACAGATAGATAGATAGATAAATAGATAGATAGTTAAATAGATAGATAGATAGATAGATAGATAGATAGATAGATAGATAGATAGATGATCACCTGCCCTGCTCCAGGAGCACGATCTCCCTCCAGCCCAGTCGGGACAGGTGATAGGCCACTGATGTTCCCACGACTCCGCCTCCACAGATGATGACACGCGCGTGAGCAGGAAGAGCAGCGGGAGGATCTGAGCTAAAGAACCGGACTGATCTCTGACTCCGGAACCGGTCCGATCTCTGACCAGCGGCTCCAGCGTCACAGAACCAGCGGGGCAGGAGGACAGGGGACAGAGTCCGGGCGCTCCACGCACCGCTGCGCATGGCTCCGCGCATTCACACACACACACACACACACACACTGAACACACACAACATCATGACAAAAATTAATATTCAGAAATATTGTTGATCTGACTGCACTGACACTATCAGAAGAGAACAACACTGATCTGAATAATGACTCTGTAGATCTGCTTTAATGCTGAATACGAGTTTTATCTAATATTTGATGAAGTTTGATCAGTGATTCTGTTATTTTCCTATTTATTACTGTAAAGCTGCTTTGAAATAATCTATATTGAATAAAGCGCTGTAGAAATAAAGTTGACTTGACAACATCAACATCTTTGACTACTTTCATGGTGAAATAGGCCTACAGATAAAAATAAAAAAAACATTATAACTGTCAGATACTGTCGTAGCCCAGTTCTCTGAAACATCGAGTGGAGAGATCCACCTATGGGCAGGTCATCTGTACCTGACCTCTGCAGAAGCAGCCAATCACACCAAGTCACACCAAGCGCGCAGCCAAAAGAGAGCCTCCCTGTGCGGGTGTGAGGGATACGGGCCGGGCCAGAGAGAGAGAGAGCCTCCCTGTGCGGGTGTGAGGGATACGGGCCGGGCCAGAGAGAGATCCTCCCTGTGCGGGTGTGGGGGATACGGGCCGGGCCAGAGAGAGAGAGATCCTCCCTGTGCGGGTGTGAGGGATACGGGCCGGGCCAGAGAGAGAGAGAGAGATCCTCCCTGTGCGGGTGTGGGGGATACGGGCCGGACCAGAGAGAGAGAGAGAGCCTCCCTGTGCGGGTGTGGGGGATACGGGCCGGGCCAGAGAGAGAGAGAGCCTCCCTGTGCGGGTGTGGGGGATACGGGCCGGACCAGAGAGAGAGAGATCCTCCCTGTGCGGGTGTGGGGGATACGGGCCGGACCAGAGAGAGAGAGATCCTCCCTGTGCGGGTGTGGGGGATACGGGCCGGACCAGAGAGAGAGAGAGCCTCCCTGTGCGGGTGTGGGGGATACGGGCCGGGCCAGAGAGAGAGAGATCCTCCCTGTGCGGGTGTGGGGGATACGGGCCGGGCCAGAGAGAGAGAGATCCTCCCTGTGCGGGTGTGGGGGATACGGGCCGGGCCAGAGAGAGAGAGATCCTCCCTGTGCGGGTGTGGGGGATACGGGCCGGGCCAGAGAGAGAGAGATCCTCCCTGTGCGGGTGTGGGGGATACGGGCCGGGCCAGAGAGAGAGAGATCCTCCCCGTGCGGGTGTGGGGGATACGGGCCGGGCCAGAGAGAGAGAGATCCTCCCCGTGCGGGTGTGGGGGATACGGGCCGGGCCAGAGAGAGAGAGATCCTCCCCGTGCGGGTGTGGGGGATACGGGCCGGGCCAGAGAGAGAGAGATCCTCCCTGTGCGGGCCGGGCCAGAGAGAGAGAGATCCTCCCTGTGCGGGTGTGGGGGATACGGGCCGGGCCAGAGAGAGAGAGATCCTCCCTGTGCGGGTGTGGGGGATACGGGCCGGACCAGAGAGAAAGAGAGCCTCCCTGTGCGGGTGTGGGGGATACGGGCCGGACCAGAGAGAGAGAGATCCTCCCTGTGCGGGTGTGGGGGATACGGGCCGGACCAGAGAGAGAGAGATCCTCCCTGTGCGGGTGTGGGGGATACGGGCCGGACCAGAGAGAGAGAGATCCTCCCTGTGCGGGTGTGGGGGATACGGGCCGGACCAGAGAGAGAGAGATCCTCCCTGTGCGGGTGTGGGGGATACGGGCCGGGCCAGAGAGAGAGAGATCCTCCCTGTGCGGGTGTGGGGGATACGGGCCGGGCCAGAGAGAGAGAGAGAGATCCTCCCGTGCGGGTGTGGGGGATACGGGCCGGACCAGAGAGAGAGAGATCCTCCCTGTGCGGGTGTGGGGGATACGGGCCGGACCAGAGAGAGAGAGATCCTCCCTGTGCGGGTGTGGGGGAAAGGGGCCGGACCAGAGAGAGAGAGATCCTCCCTGTGCGGGTGTGGGGGAAAGGGGCCGGACCAGAGAGAGAGAGATCCTCCCTGTGCGGGTGTGGGGGATACGGGCCGGACCAGAGAGAGAGAGATCCTCCCTGTGCGGGTGTGGGGGATACGGGCCGGACCAGAGAGAGAGAGATCCTCCCTGTGCGGGTGTGGGGGATACGGGCCAGAGAGAGAGAGATCCTCCCTGTGCGGGTGTGGGGGATACGGGCCGGGCCAGAGAGAAAGAGATCCTCCCTGTGCGGGTGTGGGGGATACGGGCCGGACCAGAGAGAGAGAGAGCCTCCCTGTGCGGGTGTGGGGGATACGGGCCAGACCAGAGAGAGAGAGATCCTCCCTGTGCGGGTGTGGGGGATACGGGCCGGGCCAGAGAGAGAGAGATCCTCCCTGTGCGGGTGTGGGGGATACGGGCCGGACCAGAGAGAGAGAGAGCCTCCCTGTGCGGGTGTGGGGGATACGGGCCGGGCCAGAGAGAGAGAGAGCCTCCCTGTGCGGGTGTGGGGGATACGGGCCGGGCCAGAGAGAGAGTGATCCTCCCTGTGTGGGTGTGGGGGATACGGGCCGGACCAGAGAGAGAGCCTCCCTGTGCGGGTGTGGGGGATACGGGCCGGACCAGAGAGAGAGTGATCCTCCCTGTGCGGGTGTGGGGGATACGGGCCGGACCAGAGATAGAGAGAGCCTCCCTGTGCGGGTGTGGGGGATACGGGCCGGACCAGAGAGAGAGAGATCCTACCTGTGCGGGTGTGGGGGATACGGGCCGGGCCAGAGAGAGAGAGATCCTCCCTGTGCGGGTGTGGGGGATACGGGCCGGGCCAGAGAGAGAGAGATCCTCCCTGTGCGGGTGTGGGGGATACGGGCCGGGCCAGAGAGAGAGAGATCCTCCCTGTGCGGGTGTGGGGGATACGGGCCGGACCAGAGAGAGAGAGAGCCTCCCTGTGCGGGTGTGGGGGATACGGGCCGGACCAGAGAGAGAGTGATCCTCCCTGTGCGGGTGTGGGGGATACGGGCCGGGCCAGAGAGAGAGAGATCCTCCCTGTGCGGGTGTGGGGGATACGGGCCGGGCCAGAGAGAGAGAGATCCTCCCTGTGCGGGTGTGGGGGATACGGGCCGGACCAGAGAGAGAGAGAGCCTCCCTGTGCGGGTGTGGGGGATACGGGCCGGGCCAGAGAGAGAGTGATCCTCCCTGTGCGGGTGTGGGGGATACGGGCCGGACCAGAGAGAGAGAGATCCTCCCTGTGCGGGTGTGGGGGATACGGGCCAGAGAGAGAGAGATTCTCCCTGTGCGGGTGTGGGGGATACGGGCCGGGCCAGAGAGAGAGAGATCCTCCCTGTGCGGGTGTGGGGGATACGGGCCGGGCCAGAGAGAGAGAGATCCTCCCTGTGCGGGTGTGGGGGATACGGGCCGGGCCAGAGAGAGAGAGATCCTCCCTGTGCGGGTGTGGGGGATACGGGCCGGACCAGAGAGAGAGAGAGCCTCCCTGTGCGGGTGTGGGGGATACGGGCCGGGCCAGAGAGAGAGTGATCCTCCCTGTGCGGGTGTGGGGGATACGGGCCGGACCAGAGAGAGAGAGAGCCTCCCTGTGCAGGTGTGGGGGATACGGGCCGGACCAGAGAGAGAGAGAGCCTCCCTGTGCGGGTGTGGGGGATACGGGCCGGGCCAGAGAGAGAGTGATCCTCCCTGTGCGGGTGTGGGGGATACGGGCCGGACCAGAGAGAGAGCCTCCCTGTGCGGGTGTGGGGGATACGGGCCGGACCAGAGAGAGAGTGATCCTCCCTGTGCGGGTGTGGGGGATACGGGCCGGACCAGAGAGAGAGAGAGCCTCCCTGTGCGGGTGTGGGGGATACGGGCCGGACCAGAGAGAGAGAGATCCTACCTGTGCGGGTGTGGGGGATACGGGCCGGGCCAGAGAGAGAGAGATCCTCCCTGTGCGGGTGTGGGGGATACGGGCCGGGCCAGAGAGAGAGAGATCCTCCCTGTGCGGGTGTGGGGGATACGGGCCGGGCCAGAGAGAGAGAGATCCTCCCTGTGCGGGTGTGGGGGATACGGGCCGGACCAGAGAGAGAGAGAGCCTCCCTGTGCGGGTGTGGGGGATACGGGCCGGACCAGAGAGAGAGTGATCCTCCCTGTGCGGGTGTGGGGGATACGGGCCGGACCAGAGAGAGAGAGAGCCTCCCTGTGCGGGTGTGGGGGATACGGGCCGGACCAGAGAGAGAGAGATCCTACCTGTGCGGGTGTGGGGGATACGGGCCGGGCCAGAGAGAGAGAGATCCTCCCTGTGCGGGTGTGGGGGATACGGGCCGGGCCAGAGAGAGAGAGATCCTCCCTGTGCGGGTGTGGGGGATACGGGCCGGGCCAGAGAGAGAGAGATCCTCCCTGTGCGGGTGTGGGGGATACGGGCCGGACCAGAGATAGAGAGAGCCTCCCTGTGCGGGTGTGGGGGATACGGGCCGGACCAGAGAGAGAGAGATCCTACCTGTGCGGGTGTGGGGGATACGGGCCGGGCCAGAGAGAGAGAGATCCTCCCTGTGCGGGTGTGGGGGATACGGGCCGGGCCAGAGAGAGAGAGATCCTCCCTGTGCGGGTGTGGGGGATACGGGCCGGACCAGAGAGAGAGAGAGCCTCCCTGTGCGGGTGTGGGGGATACGGGCCGGACCAGAGAGAGAGTGATCCTCCCTGTGCGGGTGTGGGGGATACGGGCCGGGCCAGAGAGAGAGAGATCCTCCCTGTGCGGGTGTGGGGGATACGGGCCGGGCCAGAGAGAGAGAGATCCTCCCTGTGCGGGTGTGGGGGATACGGGCCGGACCAGAGAGAGAGAGAGCCTCCCTGTGCGGGTGTGGGGGATACGGGCCGGGCCAGAGAGAGAGTGATCCTCCCTGTGCGGGTGTGGGGGATACGGGCCGGACCAGAGAGAGAGAGATCCTCCCTGTGCGGGTGTGGGGGATACGGGCCAGAGAGAGAGAGATCCTCCCTGTGCGGGTGTGGGGGATACGGGCCGGGCCAGAGAGAGAGAGATCCTCCCTGTGCGGGTGTGGGGGATACGGGCCGGGCCAGAGAGAGAGAGATCCTCCCTGTGCGGGTGTGGGGGATACGGGCCGGGCCAGAGAGAGAGAGATCCTCCCTGTGCGGGTGTGGGGGATACGGGCCGGACCAGAGAGAGAGAGAGCCTCCCTGTGCGGGTGTGGGGGATACGGGCCGGGCCAGAGAGAGAGTGATCCTCCCTGTGCGGGTGTGGGGGATACGGGCCGGACCAGAGAGAGAGAGAGCCTCCCTGTGCAGGTGTGGGGGATACGGGCCGGACCAGAGAGAGAGAGAGCCTCCCTGTGCGGGTGTGGGGGATACGGGCCGGGCCAGAGAGAGAGTGATCCTCCCTGTGCGGGTGTGGGGGATACGGGCCGGACCAGAGAGAGAGCCTCCCTGTGCGGGTGTGGGGGATACGGGCCGGACCAGAGAGAGAGTGATCCTCCCTGTGCGGGTGTGGGGGATACGGGCCGGACCAGAGAGAGAGAGAGCCTCCCTGTGCGGGTGTGGGGGATACGGGCCGGACCAGAGAGAGAGAGATCCTACCTGTGCGGGTGTGGGGGATACGGGCCGGGCCAGAGAGAGAGAGATCCTCCCTGTGCGGGTGTGGGGGATACGGGCCGGGCCAGAGAGAGAGAGATCCTCCCTGTGCGGGTGTGGGGGATACGGGCCGGGCCAGAGAGAGAGAGATCCTCCCTGTGCGGGTGTGGGGGATACGGGCCGGACCAGAGAGAGAGAGAGCCTCCCTGTGCGGGTGTGGGGGATACGGGCCGGACCAGAGAGAGAGTGATCCTCCCTGTGCGGGTGTGGGGGATACGGGCCGGGCCAGAGAGAGAGAGATCCTCCCTGTGCGGGTGTGGGGGATACGGGCCGGGCCAGAGAGAGAGAGATCCTCCCTGTGCGGGTGTGGGGGATACGGGCCGGACCAGAGAGAGAGAGAGCCTCCCTGTGCGGGTGTGGGGGATACGGGCCGGGCCAGAGAGAGAGAGATCCTCCCTGTGCGGGTGTGGGGGATACGGGCCGGACCAGAGAGAGAGAGATCCTCCCTGTGCGGGTGTGGGGGATACGGGCCGGGCCAGAGAGAGAGAGATCCTCCCTGTGCGGGTGTGGGGGATACGGGCCGGGCCAGAGAGAGAGAGATCCTCCCTGTGCGGGTGTGGGGGATACGGGCCGGGCCAGAGAGAGAGAGAGCCTCCCTGTGCGGGTGTGGGGGATACGGGCCGGGCCAGAGAGAGAGAGAGCCTCCCTGTGCGGGTGTGGGGGATACGGGCCGGGCCAGAGAGAGAGAGATCCTCCCTGTGCGGGTGTGGGGGATACGGGCCGGGCCAGAGAGAGAGAGATCCTCCCTGTGCGGGTGTGGGGGATACGGGCCGGGCCAGAGAGAGAGAGATCCTCCCTGTGCGGGTGTGGGGGATACGGGCCGGACCAGAGAGAGAGAGAGCCTCCCTGTGCGGGTGTGGGGGATACGGGCCGGGCCAGAGAGAGAGAGATCCTCCCTGTGCGGGTGTGGGGGATACGGGCCGGGCCAGAGAGAGAGAGAGCCTCCCTGTGCGGGTGTGGGGGATACGGGCCGGGCCAGAGAGAGAGAGATCCTCCCTGTGCGGGTGTGGGGGATACGGGCCGGGCCAGAGAGAGAGAGATCCTCCCTGTGCGGGTGTGGGGGATACGGGCCGGGCCAGAGAGAGAGAGATCCTCCCTGTGCGGGTGTGGGGGATACGGGCCGGGCCAGAGAGAGAGAGAGCCTCCCTGTGCGGGTGTGGGGGATACGGGCCGGGCCAGAGAGAGAGAGAGCCTCCCTGTGCGGGTGTGGGGGATACGGGCCGGGCCAGAGAGAGAGAGATCCTCCCTGTGCGGGTGTGGGGGATACGGGCCGGGCCAGAGAGAGAGAGATCCTCCCTGTGCGGGTGTGGGGGATACGGGCCGGACCAGAGAGAGAGAGATCCTCCCTGTGCGGGTGTGGGGGATACGGGCCGGGCCAGAGAGAGAGAGAGAGATCCTCCCTGTGCGGGTGTGGGGGATACGGGCCGGACCAGAGAGAGAGAGATCCTCCCTGTGCGGGTGTGGGGGATACGGGCCGGGCCAGAGAGAGAGAGATCCTCCCTGTGCGGGTGTGGGGGATACGGGCCGGGCCAGAGAGAGAGAGAGAGATCCTCCCTGTGCGGGTGTGGGGGATACGGGCCGGGCCAGAGAGAGAGAGAGAGAGCCTCCCTGTGCGGGTGTGGGGGATACGGGCCGGGCCAGAGAGAGAGAGATCCTCCCTGTGCGGGTGTGGGGGATACGGGCCGGACCAGAGAGAGAGAGATCCTCCCTGTGCGGGTGTGGGGGATACGGGCCGGACCAGAGAGAGAGAGAGCCTCCCTGTGCGGGTGTGGGGGATACGGGCCGGACCAGAGAGAGAGAGATCCTCCCTGTGCGGGTGTGGGGGATACGGGCCGGACCAGAGAGAGAGAGATCCTCCCTGTGCGGGTGTGGGGGATACGGGCCGGACCAGAGAGAGAGAGAGCCTCCCTGTGCGGGTGTGGGGGATACGGGCCGGACCAGAGAGAGAGAGATCCTCCCTGTGCGGGTGTGGGGGATACGGGCCGGACCAGAGAGAGAGAGATCCTCCCTGTGCGGGTGTGGGGGAAAGGGGCCGGACCAGAGAGAGAGAGATCCTCCCTGTGCGGGTGTGGGGGATACGGGCCGGACCAGAGAGAGAGAGAGCCTCCCTGTGCGGGTGTGGGGGATACGGGCCGGACCAGAGAGAGAGAGAGCCTCCCTGTGCGGGTGTGGGGGATACGGGCCGGACCAGAGAGAGAGAGAGCCTCCCTGTGCGGGTGTTGGGGATACGGGCCGGGCCAGAGAGAGAGAGATCCTCCCTGTGCGGGTGTGGGGGATACGGGCCGGGCCAGAGAGAGAGAGATCCTCCCTGTGCGGGTGTGGGGGATACGGGCCGGACCAGAGAGAGAGAGATCCTCCCTGTGCGGGTGTGGGGGATACGGGCCGGACCAGAGAGAGAGAGATCCTCCCTGTGCGGGTGTGGGGGATACGGGCCGGACCAGAGAGAGAGAGATCCTCCCTGTGCGGGTGTGGGGGATACGGGCCGGGCCAGAGAGAGAGAGATCCTCCCTGTGCGGGTGTGGGGGATACGGGCCGGGCCAGAGAGAGAGTGATCCTCCCTGTGCGGGTGTGGGGGATACGGGCCGGGCCAGAGAGAGAGAGATCCTCCCTGTGCGGGTGTGGGGGATACGGGCCGGGCCAGAGAGAGAGAGAGCCTCCCTGTGCGGGTGTGGGGGATACGGGCCGGGCCAGAGAGAGAGAGATCCTCCCTGTGCGGGTGTGGGGGATACGGGCCGGGCCAGAGAGAGAGAGATCCTCCCTGTGCGGGTGTGGGGGATACGGGCCGGGCCAGAGAGAGAGAGATCCTCCCTGTGCGGGTGTGGGGGATACGGGCCGGACCAGAGAGAGAGAGATCCTCCCTGTGCGGGTGTGGGGGATACGGGCCGGGCCAGAGAGAGAGAGATCCTCCCTGTGCGGGTGTGGGGGATACGGGCCGGACCAGAGAGAGAGCCTCCCTGTGCGGGTGTGGGGGATACGGGCCGGACCAGAGAGAGAGTGATCCTCTCTGTGCGGGTGTGGGGGATACGGGCCGGGCCAGAGAGAGAGAGATCCTCCCTGTGCGGGTGTGGGGGATACGGGCCGGACCAGAGAGAGAGCCTCCCTGTGCGGGTGTGGGGGATACGGGCCGGGCCAGAGAGAGAGAGATCCTCCCTGTGCGGGTGTGGGGGATACGGGCCGGGCCAGAGAGAGAGAGATCCTCCCTGTGCGGGTGTGGGGGATACGGGCCGGACCAGAGAGAGAGAGATCCTCCCTGTGCGGGTGTGGGGGATACGGGCCGGGCCAGAGAGAGAGAGATCCTCCCTGTGCGGGTGTGGGGGATACGGGCCGGGCCAGAGAGAGAGAGATCCTCCCTGTGCGGGTGTGGGGGATACGGGCCGGGCCAGAGAGAGAGAGATCCTCCCTGTGCGGGTGTGGGGGATACGGGCCGGGCCAGAGAGAGAGAGATCCTCCCTGTGCGGGTGTGGGGGATACGGGCCGGGCCAGAGAGAGAGAGATCCTCCCTGTGCGGGTGTGGGGGATACGGGCCGGGCCAGAGAGAGAGAGAGAGATCCTCCCGTGCGGGTGTGGGGGATACGGGCCGGGCCAGAGAGAGAGAGATCCTCCCTGTGCGGGTGTGGGGGATACGGGCCGGACCAGAGAGAGAGAGATCCTCCCTGTGCGGGTGTGGGGGATACGGGCCGGGCCAGAGAGAGAGAGATCCTCCCTGTGCGGGTGTGGGGGATACGGGCCGGACCAGAGAGAGAGAGAGCCTCCCTGTGCGGGTGTGGGGGATACGGGCCGGGCCAGAGAGAGAGAGATCCTCCCTGTGCGGGTGTGGGGGATACGGGCCGGGCCAGAGAGAGAGAGATCCTCCCTGTGCGGGTGTGGGGGATACGGGCCGGGCCAGAGAGAGAGAGATCCTCCCTGTGCGGGTGTGGGGGATACGGGCCGGGCCAGAGAGAGAGAGAGAGATCCTCCCGTGCGGGTGTGGGGGATACGGGCCGGACCAGAGAGAGAGAGATCCTCCCGTGCGGGTGTGGGGGATACGGGCCGGGCCAGAGAGAGAGAGATCCTCCCGTGCGGGTGTGGGGGATACGGGCCGGACCAGAGAGAGAGAGATCCTCCCGTGCGGGTGTGGGGGATACGGGCCGGGCCAGAGAGAGAGAGATCCTCCCTGTGCGGGTGTGGGGGATACGGGCCGGGCCAGAGAGAGAGTGATCCTCCCTGTGCGGGTGTGGGGGATACGGGCCGGGCCAGAGAGAGAGAGATCCTCCCTGTGTGGGTGTGGGGGATACGGGCCGGGCCAGAGAGAGAGAGATCCTCCCTGTGCGGGTGTGGGGGAAAGGGGCCGGACCAGAGAGAGAGAGATCCTCCCGTGCGGGTGTGGGGGATACGGGCCGGACCAGAGAGAGAGAGATCCTCCCGTGCGGGTGTGGGGGATACGGGCCGGGCCAGAGAGAGAGAGATCCTCCCTGTGCGGGTGTGGGGGATACGGGCCGGGCCAGAGAGAGAGTGATCCTCCCTGTGCGGGTGTGGGGGATACGGGCCGGGCCAGAGAGAGAGAGATCCTCCCTGTGTGGGTGTGGGGGATACGGGCCGGGCCAGAGAGAGAGAGATCCTCCCGTGCGGGTGTGGGGGATACGGGCCGGACCAGAGAGAGAGAGATCCTCCCGTGCGGGTGTGGGGGATACGGGCCGGGCCAGAGAGAGAGAGATCCTCCCTGTGCGGGTGTGGGGGATACGGGCCGGGCCAGAGAGAGAGTGATCCTCCCTGTGCGGGTGTGGGGGATACGGGCCGGGCCAGAGAGAGAGAGATCCTCCCTGTGTGGGTGTGGGGGATACGGGCCGGGCCAGAGAGAGAGAGATCCTCCCTGTGCGGGTGTGGGGGAAAGGGGCCGGGCCAGAGAGAGAGAGATCCTCCCTGTGCGGGTGTGGGGGATACGGGCCGGGCCAGAGAGAGAGAGATCCTCCCTGTGCGGGTGTGGGGGAAAGGGGCCGGGCCAGAGAGAGAGAGATCCTCCCTGTGCGGGTGTGGGGGATACGGGCCGGACCAGAGAGAGAGAGATCCTCCCTGTGCGGGTGTGGGGGATACGGGCCGGGCCAGAGAGAGAGAGATCCTCCCTGTGCGGGTGTGGGGGAAAGGGGCCGGGCCAGAGAGAGAGAGATCCTCCCTGTGCGGGTGTGGGGGATACGGGCCGGACCAGAGAGAGAGAGATCCTCCCGTGCGGGTGTGGGGGATACGGGCCGGGCCAGAGAGAGAGAGATCCTCCCTGTGCGGGTGTGGGGGATACGGGCCGGGCCAGAGAGAGAGAGATCCTCCCTGTGCGGGTGTGGGGGATACGGGCCGGACCAGAGAGAGAGAGATCCTCCCTGTGCGGGTGTGGGGGATACGGGCCGGGCCAGAGAGAGAGAGATCCTCCCTGTGCGGGTGTGGGGGATACGGGCCGGGCCAGAGAGAGAGAGATCCTCCCTGTGCGGGTGTGGGGGATACGGGCCGGGCCAGAGAGAGAGAGAGCCTCCCGTGCGGGTGTGGGGGATACGGGCCGGGCCAGAGAGAGAGAGATCCTCCCTGTGCGGGTGTGGGGGATACGGGCCGGACCAGAGAGAGAGAGATCCTCCCTGTGCGGGTGTGGGGGATACGGGCCGGACCAGAGAGAGAGAGATCCTCCCTGTGCGGGTGTGGGGGATAGGGATCCATTTCTAAAGGATCATGTGATAGACTGGATGTCACATGTGACACTGAAGACTGGAGTAATGATCCTGAAAATTCAGCTTTGCATCACAGAAATAAATGATAATTTAAAGTATAATAAATTGAAAACCAATGAGCAGAAGAAATTTCTTTCAAAAACTTAAAAAATAGTCATGTTTCCAAACTTTTGGCCTGTACTGTATATGGCATTTTTAAAATTGATTTGTCCAAATTAGTAATGATATTTATTTACAGGTTTATTCAAAATAGCAAAGTTCCCATTAAATCTGTATTTTAAAACGTGCTATAAAAGATAATGGGGACTTGACTTGAATGCTATGCAATGCTCTTGGTATTTGTGTTTAGGCTGTAATGTGTGTGTGTGTGTGTGTATATATATATATATATATATGCTAAATAATCATGAACATAATGACGGGGTGAAATGGGCTGTGATGCACCAGGTAAAATCTTGCCTAGGGCAGCAAATTGGTCAGGGCCGGCCCTGCCCGACAGGTACGAATGCCCTTCCCATAGGTGGATCTCGAACAGGAGATGATAAAAGACACACAAAACTCACAAACTTTTAAGATCCAATTTTTTATATGTATAAAACTCTGAATTTAAATCTGGACTCTGAGTTTCAAAAACAATTCCTGCATCATTTGCTATATTTTCATTCATAATTTACATTTGCTTAATATAATGACATCATCACACAATGGGTCAGGTGGTCTATCATTACCATCAGTCACAGACTCTCGTGTGTGTGTGTGTGTGTGTGTGTGTGTGTGTGTGTGTGTGTGTGTGTGTGTGTGTGTGTGTGTGTGTGCGTGCGTGTGATGGGTAGGATTAGGGGTAGGGTTAGTGTAAGGAGATAGAATATACAGTTTGTACAGTATAAAAACCATTACGTCTATGGAGAGTCCCCACAAAGATAGTGAACCAGACGTGTGTGTGAGTGTGTGTGTGCTCAGGTTTACACACACACCGCTGATGTGTTGATGGAGTGAGTGACTGTGAACTGAACTCAGCTCTTCTTCACGCGCATTTCAATGATTATTTAGCCTAAGTAAATAAACCCTTTTCACGTAAGAACTATATTACCTGCGAAACATTCACACGCATGTATGATAAATTAAGATCTGAAGGTCACATAATTATTATCACAAACATTAACTTTACAGTTACACAGAATTGTTTAATTTCCACCATCATTATTTATGTTTCTGTGTAATTTCTACTACTTTCTACAAATACGAGAGCTCGAAAACAACGAATTAATGAACAAAAGCAACAACACGAAAGACAGAAAATAAATAAACAACTATTACTGCCTCATTAATAATGATTGTCACTGTATTTTGCGTTTTATCATGTTTAAGCTTATCTTTTGTTATTTATTGACATGTAGCCGTTAGCTTGAGGCCTCCAAGGTGATCCTTCGAGTAAAACACGATAACAGAGGTTAATGTTTCTCTTTAGATGTCCTGACAGCTCCAGGCGTCCTGAGCTCGTGTATATGAGCTCGTGTATAGAGTAAAGGTGATTCTGCTGAACGCCAAACTGAAGATTCACAGTCAAACTCGACAGCACTCGAGCTAAAACACAAACACATCTCCTAAAACACCAGCGTGCGTGTAATCATGAATGCCCGGAGACACATACCTGCAGAAAGCTGATATATGAGCTCAGATCTGATCAGATTTATTCATTTGATCTGTGTGACAGGAGCCAAGAGTAACTTTACTACAGCTGAAGATCGGCGGAGTCTGACCATACTGCGCATGCGCGGAACAACAGCCTGCCGAATGATTGACAGCTAGAAGCTTCGCACACTTTATTATCACCTCAGATAAATAAAATAAAAAGAAAAACAATATATATATATATATATATATATATATTGTTTTCCTTTTTTATTGATACATATATATTTGAAACTTTTCTCATTATTATCATGTTAAAAAAACACACAAACACTCAACTTAATCAAAACGTTTACGGCTTGTATCCTGTATTTACACAATTTACAAATGTCTGATTTGTTTAGCCTATTTATCTTCCATAAATAATTGAATATTTATTCAAAAAAGAAAACTTGACAATTATGGTTTTCTGTTGGCGCTGCAGTGTTTCTCCGGGCCGCAGGAGGCGCTCTCGCACAGACTCACGGCAGTGTTTCCTCCGGGCCGCAGGAGGCGCTCTCGCACATAGATGCTCTCGCACAGACTCACTGACGACACTGAGCTTCTCCTGCTAATCTGAGCTCTTCAGCGGATTCATGCGACATATCTCGCTATAAACACCGTTTCTCTTCATTTCTGGCTGGTCGTGTGTTTAAAGTGAGCGCCATGTCCTACAACTACGTGGTCACCGCGCAGAAACCCACGGCAGTGAACGCGTGCGTCACGGGTGAGTGTGTGTTTATCTCCCGCGCGCCAGTGCGCGTGCACCAGGCCTCAGAAAATACACACCGATCAACGGATCGTTTTGTTTGTTCGGATCTGCCACTGTTCAGAACGACTTCACTGTTACAGAATGCGTATTACTGAAATGCACCCGTTGTCGTCTCTAGATTATTAAATGTGGAAGACTTTAATTTCTGCTGCGCGTGTCACTGTTAGACTGACGCGATCATCTTTACCAGAGCCGATCCTGCCCTAACCCTAACCCACACCTGACCCTGACCCACACCTAACCCTGACCCACACCTGACCCTGACCCACACCTAACCCTGACCCACACCTGACCCTGACCCACACCTAACCCTGACCCACACCTGACCCTGACCCCCCGTGAGCCATGGAAATCAGTAGCCTTTGCCACAGTCACACCTGACTCCCAGTGCTCCCACTGCAATCCTCCCTCCTTTAACTAGCACTAATGAAGATGTAATTCCTGATATCAGAGATAGACATTGTTACTAGAGAAAGTGCAGATTCAGTGTGATTTACACTAATGGTCTAGTTGCTACAGTAATGATCATTAGCTCCAGTGGTGTGTGTGTGTTGAGGCTGGTGAGATGTTGATGTGGTGTGTGTTGTGACTGCAGGACACTTCACGTCAGCGGAGGACCTGAACCTGCTGATCGCTAAGAACACGCGTCTGGAGATCTATGTGGTGACGGCGGAGGGTCTGCGGCCCGTGAAGGAGGTCGGCATGTACGGCAAGATCGCGGTGATGGAGCTCTTCAGACCCAAGGTGAACTAACCCCTAACTTAACCCTAACTTAACCCTAACTAACCCCTAACTTAATCCTAACTAACCCCTAACTTAATCCTAACTAACCCCTAACTTAACCCTAACTAACCCCTAACTTAATCCTAACTAACCCCTAACTTACTCCTAACTTAACCCTAACTTAATCCAAACTAACCCCTAACTTAATCCTAACTAACCCCTAACTTAACCCTAACTAACCCCTAACTTACTCCTAACTTACTCCTAACTTACTCCTAACTTACTCCTAACTTACTCCTAACTTAACCCTAACTTAACCCTAACTTAACCCTAACTTACTCTTAACTTACTCCTAACTTACTCCTAACTTAACCCTAACTTAACCCTAACTAACCCTTAACTTAACCCTAACTAACCCCTAACTAACCCCTAACTAACCCCTAACTTAACCCTAACTAACCCCTAACTTAACCCTAACTAACCCCTAACTTAACCCTAACTTACTCCTAACTTACTCCTAACTTAGTCCTAACTTACTCCTAACTTACTCCTAACTTACTCCTAACTTACTCCTAACTTAACCCTAACTAACCCCTAACTAACTACTAACTTACTCCTAACTTACTCCTAACTAACCCTTAACTTAACCCTAACTAACCCCTAACTAACTACTAACTTACTCCTAACTTACTCCTAACTAACCCTTAACTTAACCCTAACTAACCCCTAACTTAACCCTAACTAACCCCTAACTTAACCCTAACTAACCCCTAACTTAACCCTAACTAACCCGTAGGGCTGTCGTAACCGCAGTATTGTGGTACCGTGACTGACAGGCTGAGGCCATCCTTAAATATGTTCTTGTTTGCCGTAACCAGACCGACACAATAAAAAAAAAAATTCCCTTTCAGTGCGACCGACTTGCCTGTTGTAAACTTGCGTTAAGGCAGACCGATTTATTTATTTTTTTTTACTCTTCTTCAAACAACTAATACAAATGCGATAAAATGATATTAATTATATTTTAGTTAGTATTTTGAATATGAATTGCCCATAGCCGTACAGACAAACGTAGTCTATGCTCTTTCTTTTAAATAAAGACCCGTCATCTATGATTATAAGCGCTGTATATGCGGAATAAAACCAAAATCGTGACACTCAGATCCACGACCCGGTGTCGGTGTGAGGAGGCAGAATCACACACAAACCTCTCACACACACACACCTCTCACACACACACCTTACACTCCCAGAGTCATCCTTCCCGTCCAGATCCAATGCTGCCACAGCTTTACATTACTGTTGGGCAATCCCAGCGTTATGGACGTGACATTTGTAGTCAAAACTTGAAATATAAATGATCAGAAAATGCGTTAAATTCTAATATATTGAAACGTCTGTTTATACATCCCTTAATAAAGGAGTCCAGACGTTAGAAAAATATCAGTATACACATGCGTTTTACATTTAATATGAGGGAATTACACTTGTTACGGTCCGGACGTGACACAAAAAATCTTTAACTTTTAGGTAAAACATGTTTTAGTAATTCTGTGTATTACACTGCGCAAACCAAAAGTAATATACCCACCGGATGAAGAAGGGTCGGCCCTCCACAGAACATTATATATTCATTTTATTTTATTTTTCGTGTTCGCATTTATGAGGAAGAAACAGTGTCACGGACGTGAGCGCTCTGAAAGCGGCACTACAAGACTGCTCTAAAACCTTCACAGAGACCTCACACAGGCATTAAAACACCAAATATTAAGGATCGGAATATCAAGCAAAATAATATTCGATGATTGATCTAAAGTCGTATCTCTCCCCTCATGCAACGCTCCGGCATTACATCTCTCTGTACTGTAGGCTAGGCCTATGTAGCCCAGTCATTAAAAAACGATTTCGTTTCATATTCATGTTTAAATAAAATATATATTTTTTAAAATTTTATGTTGATTATATGAAAAGTGAAAAGCATGAAAAGATGAGATGATCCCGAATAGAGTGGGCAGACATGATTTTGACCTTCATTAAGTTTGTTTTTGTAGAAAGCCTGTCTTTAAAGTGAATTTCGTTTTGTATTAATTGTATCTTAATTTTAATGTTTCATCAACCAATTGCCTGGATTTAATAAATAAGATTATATAGCAGGCAATACAATCAGGACACGTGACCTGGAGCGCGTCTCATGAACGAACCGAAACTCAGCGTGTAAGGTTATGCCCACAGACCTGAGACATATATCTATAGAAAGCTTTAAATGTCGACTTATAAACAGAGCAATCCACACCGAGAGAAAACAGACTCTCTGCTTATGTCATCCGTTTGAAGTGTGCGTTTCTCTCCGGCGCGTTCACTACTGAAGATCCACGAAGTTACATGAACACGTCACCACCGCTCAGTTTATACAGGTTTTCTATATGAATATATGAATCTTTTTTTTTTTTATCAATCTCTCTCTTTTTTTCTCTCGACACCGAAAACTGTCAGTGAAGTCCCGATATGCAAATTTGTTTAAATTCATACCTACGTAATCACCGTGACCAAAATGATACTTTTTTTTTTTTGGCTGTTACGGCAAACCAAATATTTTTAAGGATGGCCTAACCGCAGCGGAATGCAAGTAACCGCGATATTCGCGTTTTCTTTTTTCATAACCCTATTGAGAATGAGGACATGCGTCACGATAGCTTGCTGTCACGTGACGAATTGAGCCCACCCACCATTCTGGGAGGATACGCTATCGGTTGCTAGGGGCAACAGTGTAAGAGCGATACAGAGACGGATACAAATTGTAACGGATATACGGATAGAAATTACGAGAAAATTAAAAAGAAATGGATAAGAATGTGGCAAAAGAAAAGGGTCCTTACAGGGAGAAACTTACTACCAATGTCAAACAGAGGTATTTAGAGAAGCTGGCAGATATTAAAAACGTCGACTCGTACAGCTGAAGGGAACAGAGACCTAGACTCTTTACCACCTTGCACTTATATGGAAATAGCTAATTACTTGGTTTTTGGCATCAGCTATAACGAAAAAACTGTAACGATACAAATAAATAGTTAAAAAATCATACATTGTGATTTCTGGATTTTTTTTAATTGTCTCTCACAGTGGACATGCACCTACGATGACAATCTCAGACCCCTCCATGATTTCCAAGTGGGAGAACTTGCAAAATAGCAGGGTGTTCAAATACTTATTTTCCTCACTGTAGATGCGGGTGTCGGTCTCTCAGGTGCTTTGCTATATTAGTGGTGTTAGCACTGCTCTGTAGCATCTCTTGCATATTGGCTTGCTTGTGTCCTTCGGCTTTCCATGTTCATTTGCTTCATATGCAAAATATTTCCAGATAGCACTCCTGCTGTGTTCTTTATCAACCAAAGCTGGTCGCACTCGCCATCTTTCCGTTCCAGTGTTTCCCCTACAATGTATTAAGCAGCGGCGCAGCGCCACCGCTGGATTTTCAGCGCCACTGCAAAATCTTCACATCATCAGTAATATCACGACATTCACTACACACGTTGTCATAAGGAGTCGTTCACATGCAAATATTTCAAATGTGGGCGCGCGGAAAGCGCACTCATAATAGAAGCGACGCGGCGGCAGACACAACGACAGACGCCACGGGAGAGCGAGCAAGCGCTTGTGGAAAGGAGAAAGCGGTACGAACTTTTCTCCGTTGAAGTCTATGGGGTCGCTGTGTCCATTTTTTTACTGTCTATGGAAAATATGCCGTCCCGCCCCTCCGTGTTCGGCGATCAGGTTTCATTCTCGCGCAGCTAGTTTCGTAACTTCACGTGCGGGTCTTTTCCGCTCGGTGTCTGCGCCGCGCTCTCCGTTCCGTGTGTGTGTGTGTCGGCGCACTGCGCTCTCTGCTCAATGTTCCGCTCCGTGTCTGCGCCGCGCTCTCCGTTCCGTGTGTGTGTGTGTCGGCGCACTGCGCTCTCTGCTCAATGTTCCGCTCGGTGTCTGCGCCGCGCTCTCCGTTCCGTGTGTGTGTGTGTCGGCGCACTGCGCTCTCTGCTCAATGTTCCGCTCGGTGTCTGCGCCGCGCTCTCCGTTCCGTGTGTGTGTGTGTCGGCGCACTGCGCTCTCTGCTCGATGTTCCGCTCCGTGTCTGCGCCGCGCTCTCCGTTCCGTGTGTGTGTGTGTCGGCGCACTGCGCTCTCTGCTCGATGTTCCGCTCCGTGTTTGCGATGCGCTCTCCGTTCCGTGTGTGTGTGTGTCGGCGCACTGCGCTCTCTGCTCAATGTTCCGCTCGGTGTCTGCGCCGCGCTCTCCGTTCCGTGTGTGTGTGTGTCGGCGCACTGCGCTCTCTGCTCAATGTTCCGCTCCGTGTCTGCGCCGCGCTCTCCGTTCCGTGTGTGTGTGTGTCGGCGCACTGCGCTCTCTGCTTAGATCTTTGCGATGCGCGTTCTTCTGCTCCTTAACGGCCCAAACGCCGATCATGCACTGGAAAAGCAAAGTCCGCTC
>NC_138228.1:49510587-49548087 GCF_964197995.2 Scardinius erythrophthalmus
GACCGCATCAGCCGCCTGTCGGAGACCGGGATCATCACACACACACACTCTCACACATACAAACATGCACACACACAGACACACACTATCACTCTCACACACACACACAAACAAAAACACATACACAAACACACTCTCACACACAGCTGTGTTTCCCAGGACCGCATCAGCCGCCTGTCGGAGACCGGGATCATCACACACACACACTCTCACACATACAAACATGCACACACACAGACACACACTATCACTCTCACACACACACACAAACAAAAACACATACACAAACACACTCTCACACACAGCTGTGTTTCCCAGGACCGCATCAGCCGCCCGTCGGAGACCGGGATCATCACACACACACACTCTCACACATACAAACATGCACACACACAGACACACACTATCACTCTCACACACACACACAAACAAAAACACATACACAAACACACTCTCACACACAGCTGTGTTTCCCAGGACCGCATCAGCCGCCCGTCGGAGACCGGGATCATCACACACACACACTCTCACACATACAAACATGCACACACACAGACACACACTATCACTCTCACACACACACACAAACAAAAACACATACACAAACACACTCTCACACACAGCTGTGTTTCCCAGGACCGCATCGGCCGCCCGTCGGAGACCGGGATCATCACACACACACACTCTCACACATACAAACATGCACACACACAGACACACACTATCACTCTCACACACACACACAAACAAAAACACATACACAAACACACTCTCACACACAGCTGTGTTTCGCAGGACCGCATCAGCCGCCCGTCGGAGACCGGGATCATCACACACACACACTCTCACACATACAAACATGCACACACACAGACACACACTATCACTCTCACACACACACACAAACAAAAACACATACACAAACACACTCTCACACACAGCTGTGTTTCGCAGGACCGCATCAGCCGCCCGTCGGAGACCGGGATCATCACACACACACACTCTCACACATACAAACATGCACACACACAGACACACACTATCACTCTCACACACACACACAAACAAAAACACATACACAAACACACTCTCACACACAGCTGTGTTTCGCAGGACCGCATCAGCCGCCTGTCGGAGACCGGGATCATCACACACACACACTCTCACACATACAAACATGCACACACACAGACACACACTATCACTCTCACACACACACACAAACAAAAACACATACACAAACACACTCTCACACACAGCTGTGTTTCGCAGGACCGCATCAGCCGCCCGTCGGAGACCGGGATCATCACACACACACACTCTCACACATACAAACATGCACACACACAGACACACACTATCACTCTCACACACACACACAAACAAAAACACATACACAAACACACTCTCACACACAGCTGTGTTTCGCAGGACCGCATCAGCCGCCCGTCGGAGACCGGGATCATCACACACACACACTCTCACACATACAAACATGCACACACACAGACACACACTATCACTCTCACACACACACACAAACAAAAACACATACACAAACACACTCTCACACACAGCTGTGTTTCGCAGGACCGCATCAGCCGCCCGTCGGAGACCGGGATCATCACACACACACACTCTCACACATACAAACATGCACACACACAGACACACACTATCACTCTCACACACACACACAAACAAAAACACATACACAAACACACTCTCACACACAGCTGTGTTTCGCAGGACCGCATCAGCCGCCTGTCGGAGACCGGGATCATCACACACACACACTCTCACACATACAAACATGCACACACACAGACACACACTATCACTCTCACACACACACACAAACAAAAACACATACACAAACACACTCTCACACACAGCTGTGTTTCGCAGGACCGCATCAGCCGCCCGTCGGAGACCGGGATCATCACACACACACACTCTCACACATACAAACATGCACACACACAGACACACACTATCACTCTCACACACACACACAAACAAAAACACATACACAAACACACTCTCACACACAGCTGTGTTTCGCAGGACCGCATCAGCCGCCTGTCGGAGACCGGGATCATCACACACACACACTCTCACACATACAAACATGCACACACACAGACACACACTATCACTCTCACACACACACACAAACAAAAACACATACACAAACACACTCTCACACACAGCTGTGTTTCCCAGGACCGCATCAGCCGCCTGTCGGAGACCGGGATCATCACACACACACACTCTCACACATACAAACATGCACACACACAGACACACACTATCACTCTCACACACACACACAAACAAAAACACATACACAAACACACTCTCACACACACCTGTGTTTCGCAGGACCGCATCAGCCGCCTGTCGGAGACCGGGATCATCACACACACACACTCTCACACATACAAACATGCACACACACAGACACACACTATCACTCTCACACACACACACAAACAAAAACACATACACAAACACACTCTCACACACAGCTGTGTTTCCCAGGACCGCATCAGCCGCCTGTCGGAGACCGGGATCATCACACACACACACTCTCACACATACAAACATGCACACACACAGACACACACTATCACTCTCACACACACACACAAACAAAAACACATACACAAACACACTCTCACACACACCTGTGTTTCCCAGGACCGCATCAGCCGCCTGTCGGAGACCGGGATCATCACACACACACACTCTCACACATACAAACATGCACACACACAGACACACACTATCACTCTCACACACACACACAAACAAAAACACATACACAAACACACTCTCACACACACCTGTGTTTCCCAGGACCGCATCAGCCGCCTGTCGGAGACCGGGATCATCACACACACACACTCTCACACATACAAACATGCACACACACAGACACACACTATCACTCTCACACACACACACAAACAAAAACACATACACAAACACACTCTCACACACAGCTGTGTTTCCCAGGACCGCATCAGCCGCCTGTCGGAGACCGGGATCATCACACACACACACTCTCACACATACAAACATGCACACACACAGACACACACTATCACTCTCACACACACACACAAACAAAAACACATACACAAACACTCTCACACACAGCTGTGTTTCCCAGGACCGCATCGGCCGCCCGTCGGAGACCGGGATCATCACACACACACACTCTCACACATACAAACATGCACACACACAGACACACACTATCACTCTCACACACACACACAAACAAAAACACATACACAAACACACTCTCACACACAGCTGTGTTTCCCAGGACCGCATCAGCCGCCTGTCGGAGACCGGGATCATCACACACACACACTCTCACACATACAAACATGCACACACACAGACACACACTATCACTCTCACACACACACACAAACAAAAACACATACACAAACACTCTCACACACAGCTGTGTTTCCCAGGACCGCATCAGCCGCCCGTCGGAGACCGGGATCATCACACACACACACTCTCACACATACAAACATGCACACACACAGACACACACTATCACTCTCACACACACACACAAACAAAAACACATACACAAACACACTCTCACACACACCTGTGTTTCCCAGGACCGCATCAGCCGCCTGTCGGAGACCGGGATCATCACACACACACACTCTCACACATACAAACATGCACACACACAGACACACACTATCACTCTCACACACACACACAAACAAAAACACATACACAAACACACTCTCACACACACCTGTGTTTCCCAGGACCGCATCAGCCGCCTGTCGGAGACCGGGATCATCACACACACACACTCTCACACATACAAACATGCACACACACAGACACACACTATCACTCTCACACACACACACAAACAAAAACACATACACAAACACACTCTCACACACAGCTGTGTTTCCCAGGACCGCATCAGCCGCCTGTCGGAGACCGGGATCATCACACACACACACACACTCTCACACATACAAACATGCACACACACAGACACACACTATCACTCTCACACACACACACAAACAAAAACACATACACAAACACACTCTCACACACAGCTGTGTTTCGCAGGACCGCATCAGCCGCCTGTCGGAGACCGGGATCATCACACACACACACTCTCACACATACAAACATGCACACACACAGACACACACTATCACTCTCACACACACACACAAACAAAAACACATACACAAACACACTCTCACACACAGCTGTGTTTCCCAGGACCGCATCAGCCGCCCGTCGGAGACCGGGATCATCACACACACACACTCTCACACATACAAACATGCACACACACAGACACACACTATCACTCTCACACACACACACAAACAAAAACACATACACAAACACACTCTCACACACACCTGTGTTTCCCAGGACCGCATCAGCCGCCCGTCGGAGACCGGGATCATCACACACACACACTCTCACACATACAAACATGCACACACACAGACACACACTATCACTCTCACACACACACACAAACAAAAACACATACACAAACACACTCTCACACACACCTGTGTTTCCCAGGACCGCATCAGCCGCCTGTCGGAGACCGGGATCATCACACACACACACTCTCACACATACAAACATGCACACACACAGACACACACTATCACTCTCACACACACACACAAACAAAAACACATACACAAACACACTCTCACACACACCTGTGTTTCCCAGGACCGCATCAGCCGCCTGTCGGAGACCGGGATCATCACACACACACACTCTCACACATACAAACATGCACACACACAGACACACACTATCACTCTCACACACACACACAAACAAAAACACATACACAAACACACTCTCACACACAGCTGTGTTTCCCAGGACCGCATCAGCCGCCTGTCGGAGACCGGGATCATCACACACACACACTCTCACACATACAAACATGCACACACACAGACACACACTATCACTCTCACACACACACACAAACAAAAACACATACACAAACACACTCTCACACACAGCTGTGTTTCCCAGGACCGCATCAGCCGCCCGTCGGAGACCGGGATCATCACACACACACACTCTCACACATACAAACATGCACACACACAGACACACACTATCACTCTCACACACACACACAAACAAAAACACATACACAAACACACTCTCACACACAGCTGTGTTTCGCAGGACCGCATCAGCCGCCTGTCGGAGACCGGGATCATCACACACACACACTCTCACACATACAAACATGCACACACACAGACACACACTATCACTCTCACACACACACACAAACAAAAACACATACACAAACACACTCTCACACACAGCTGTGTTTCGCAGGACCGCATCGGCCGCCCGTCGGAGACCGGGATCATCGGGATCGTTGACCCGGAGTGCCGTATGATCGGCTTGCGTCTGTACGACGGGCTGTTCAAGGTGATTCCCCTCGACCGCGAGAACCGAGAGCTCAAGGCCTTCAACATCCGGCTGGAGGAGCTGCAGGTCATCGACGTCCAGTTCCTGTACGCCTGCCCCGCGCCCACTGTCTGCTTCATATACCAGGTGTGTGTGTGTGTGTGTGTGTGTGTGTGTGTGAGGAGCCCCGCGCCCACCGTCTGCTTCATATACCAGGTGTGTGTGTTCATGCTAGGGCTGTAAAACCCACGATTCGGTTTGTATTGCGATTTTTAACCCACTATTCGATACAAACCCTTCCTCAACCCTTCCTCAACCCTTCCTCAACCTTAGCCTTTGTTTTCTCTAGAAGTTTTGGTAGCACATTTTGAGTGAAATGCGCCCGGCTTGGTAATGCGTAACGGCGCTCGAGCACACTGAGCAAATACTTGAACCCCCTCGTTTTCAACAACCGAAAAGGGGGCATATGCTGACGCGGTGCTGACGCGGTCATGTAACATGTAAGGGTGGCGCTGCCATTAAAGCACCTAAAAGCTGTGACAGAGAACCGGCAAAAGTAATGATTATTAGAGATGCACCGATTGATCGGCTGGTGACCGGAATTGGCCGATTTTCACGTGATCGGCCGTGACTTGCGACCGGCCGGTCAGTCTGACAAATGCCGATTGTGTGCCGGTCAAATGCACTCGGGCGCCGCATGATTAACATCGCACAACATCAGCATCGTGCACACATGTAGGAAACCTCGTGAATTACGTCCGTTCAGCCCGAAAGCACGTATTTTACAGCGTGCATGTTAATCGATGAGTGCTTTCACAACGGGAGCGGGAGCAGCGCGAGCGTCAAGCAGGAGCGTCGCGAGGGAGCAGTGAAGCGCGTGTTTCGGCGCAGAGTCTATTTGCTGCACTCAGTGCACTGCTCGCGCTCAATTAAAGGGAAAGCACACTTTTGATGGATAAAATAGCCTAAATAGGGTTTCACAAAAAAAGCGCCCAAAATGCACAGAATTTGCGTGTTTTATCAAGAACTGGAGTAGGCTATGTCAGAAAAGAAAACGAAGACTAATATTTATAGAAAATGTACCCTTTAAACTTGTTTTATTATTCAGTTTGTACAAGTGATTGCAATAGGCCTGTGTGTGAGTGCTTTGAGAAATATCTTTATACTGCAAGGCTATTTATTTTTTATTTATATATTATTTTATTGCCATTCCCTGTTTTCATACAGACGTTTAGTTTGCTAAATACATATATAAAAAAATTATTGGATATTGAATGTGAAAAGGAAATGGTTCTTCCATAACACTGCACTTTAGATGTTTGAATCACCCACACCTGGAGTAATTTATAGTTCTATTTTATAGCGTTTATCTGTTCAAAAAAATATGTACTATGCAAATTGTAAAATGTTCTATTACAGAAAAGATATAAAATAAATATTTGTGTGTGCTGTTGAAAAAATGAAAGAAAGAAAAAATGAAATCGGAATCGGCAGGTCAAACTGAATGAAAAATCGGAAATCGGAATCGGCCCAGAAAATTGTGATCGGTGCATCTCTAATGATTATGAATAATGTCAAATATAGCAAGGAGACATTTAATTGTTTATTAATAAAAACAAGTGTTTTCTGTGTCGGTGTCGGCTGCAAAGATGAAGTTGACAATGCTGACTCGCGATCTTCAGTAGTGAACGCGCCGGAGAGAAACGCACACTTCAAACGGATGACATAAGCAGAGAGTCTGTTTTCTCTCGGTGTGGATTGCTCTGTTTATAAGTCGACATTTAAAGCTTTCTATAGATATATGTCTCAGGTCTGTGGGCATAACCTTACACGCTGAGTTTCGGTTCGTTCATGAGACGCGCTCCAGGGGCCTCATGTATCAATCTTGCGTACGCACAAAAACTTTGCGTACGGCAGCTTTCACGCTCACGGTCGTATGTACTAACAGTGAAATTAACGCGAGAATGTGCGTTCCTCCACGCCAATTTCATGTCTGGCGTACGTATATTTCTCACTGTTTTTGTCCGTTGGCGACTCTTACAGGCAATGAAGTGAAGTTGCAAACATTACACAACGAATTGTTCTACAAGTCTATCGCACCACCACCTGTGGGAAACATTGCTATTAATTTGCAATTTATAAAATAAATGACATATATTGTCACACGAGCCTTATGAAAATATTCTATCAATTATGCAATTAAGTAAGAACATATAAAAGCATATTATGCAAAATGATACAGCCCTTATTCTATGGCAGCTTTGGTTTTAATGTCCACCTTTATATCAGACCATTTCTTTTTAAGGTAATTTAGAGTAGACTGTGTACAGTTGAGACACCTTAAATAACTTGCTTAAATAACAAGTTGTATTTTTGCTGTGCACGTGCGTATTAGTGTCCTCTTTGATCGTGGGAAATTTGAACAACGGACACATCTCCGATCCGAAGAAATCGGAAAAACTTTTTTTTTCTAAGATATGATGTTCACTTCACCATGCACTCTCCACAATGACTAGCTTATTATCCTTATGTGACTGTTAAACGTAACTGGTATCACCACAAACGTTATTCTGTGCCCTAAAAACGGGCATATTTCATGGTATTGTGTCATGCAAGGTAATTGCAAAATCTAGAGAAATGTGCGAGGTGGCCAGCGGGGTATAGTTGAGACACACATGTACCAACTGTACCCCCGATAGAGTTCTATTAGGAAACACACTGTTTAGTTGTTCAGCCAGCAATCATGTAGCCAGTATAGGACGCAAATGAAAATACAATTTGATATGTGTGATTCTACATATCTTGTTCCTGCTTTATACATTTTAACCAGTGCTAATTTAAATAAAATGAATGCATATAAATGGATGAATAAACAAAAATGTTGCCCAGTTGTTATTTTCTTTTCTATTTGTCTTTATTTTTTATATTTACATTTACCATGAATGGTTAGTTACCTTCACGACATTAGAAATGGGTCTCTCAACTGTACCATGCACTGTCTCAAGTGTACTACATGGGTACAGTTGAGACAAAGTTGAGACAAAAAGCACCTTATATTTAAAATAAAAACTACTTGTGGGTATTATTGATTGATAACATCTTAGTCTACAAGCTAATGTAATCATGTGGCATGTCATGTGGAAATTCACTTCTTTTCAATGTCTATTTTTGTGTGAAAAATCAAAACGCAAAAAGTGTCTCAACTGTACTCAGTCTACTCTACAGTACGACGATCCCACCGCATTGACGGCATCAGCCAAACTCTCCCACTCATATTTTTTTCCTTTTGTTATTAATTCCGGAGGACAAAGTTCCAAACTTTTCCAATTTTTTTTTTTTCGTTTCTACCTCCGATAGTAGCACTTCCAATTCACTTTCTGTAAAGTTTCATTTCTTGCCGTCATTTTCTTACTGTTTTCTTTTGCCAAAGTGGACTCATTACCATATTTAAATTGGTTTAATTAAGGGAGGAGACTGGGTGGGGTGTTGTGCTCGTGCATGTGCGCTCAAATTTACGTTAATTGGGATGTACAAAGAGAATATGCGTGGGATCCTTCGTACGCAGAGATTCATACATCTGGATTTTTTTGTGCGTACGCACATTTACAGCTTTGTCCTTACGCAATGTTTTAGTATGAATTCAACGCAAGTCTTTGTACATGAGGCCCCTGGTCACGTGTCCTGATTATATTGCCTGCTATATTTATTAAATCCAGGCAATTGGTTGATGAAACATTGATTAAAATTAAGATACAATTAATACAAAACGAAATTCATTTTAAAGACAGGCTTTGTGCTTTCTGTTTGAGGTCTCTCTGAAGGTTTAAAGCAGTCTAGTGCCGCTATCAGAGCGCTCACGTCCGTAACGGAGAACTGACACGTCCATAACATTGTTTTTAATCATAAATGCGAACACGTAAAGTAAAATAAAATAAAATTAATATTTAATGTTCTGTGGAGAGCCGACCCTTCTTCATCTGGATGGTATATTACTTTTGGTTTGCGCAGTGAAATTCACAGAATTACTAAAACATATTTTGCCACCTAAAAGTTCAAGATTTTGTGTCACGTCCGCATGTGTCTTTCCCTCATATTAAATATAAAATGCATGTGTAGACTGCTCATTTTCTAATGTCTGTTTTATAATGTTAACTTCAAATAATACCAATAGTAATGCAAAGCTGTGGTAGCATTGGATCTGGACGGGAAGGATAACTCTGGGAGTGGGAAGTGTCGCGATTCTGCCTCTTCACACCGCGACACAGCTCATCGTGTGTGTGTGTGTGTTCCAGGACCCTCAGGGCCGACACGTGAAGACTTACGAGGTGTCTCTGCGAGAGAAGGAGTTCAACAAGGGCCCCTGGAAGCAGGAGAACGTGGAGGCCGAGGCTTCGATGGTCATTCCAGGTGAGATGCGCAAACTAGCGCTCGATTAGCTTCTCCAGTGCTGACGAAACGTCTACGGTTGCCTAGCGTAACCTTGGTTTCTTGCAGGGTACCCGCGGGGTCTTAAAAGCATTGAAAAAGTCTTAAATTTGATAATCTCAAATTAAGGCCTTAAAAGCTTTGAATTTGGTATACAAAGTCTTGGATTTCGTTACAAAGGTCTTAAATTTTGTTTTGTCTTTTCTATGATTAAGTTCATACCGGAACAAAATGAACTGTTACTAATGTAGACTAATTAAAAATTAGTCGCTTAACGTTGAGTGCACCTCGCGCTTCACGTCATAGAAGAACGCGCGAAAGCGTGCGCACCCGTACGATGGTTACTAATCAGAGCTTTTCTGTTAAAAGAACATGTTTTCTACCCGGTCTTTTCAGTAGTATCTGGCCACAGCCATCCACGCGCGCTCTCTCTACATTGTTGAAGAAGCGCGGATGATCTGAAAACACAGACAAGCTGGAGTTCAGCGATCTTCATTTGAGAAGATCTGTCACGAGCCGCTTGCGCTGTTTGTGCGACTAAATCTGCGGTCAAAATGCAGGCTGATATACAGCAGTGTTTTTAATGTTGATCATTATGCGAGCAAGAATGCAATGTTTCCCGATATCCACACGATTTCAAATGTGATATTGATTTTATACAATAAACAGTAAAAAAAAAAAAAAAAAAAAAAAAAGGGTAACATTTAGTGATGTACTACATTTTAAACCGTATTGTCAGGCTTATTGCTCTATTTTGCAACAAAATCTGTGGCTTTGACAAAGACAATGAGTTACCGCCACCTACTGGCGATTTTAATATCATATTTTTATTAATATTACACGTTTTTTAACATTGAATATTTATTGAACATTGTTTTATTTAAAGCTGTAGTCTACAATGTTGAAAATCGGTAGAGAAAGCCTGAGACAATTGGGAAGTTTTAAAAAACTCATCCCGCCCCTCCACACACACACCCCTCCCCTCTGTGCTACCTGATTCCTCCCACCGGGAAACGACCTGAACAACGTCACTCAGTCAAGCTGTGATCACCGGTAGTAAACAGCGCATCTTGTTCAAATTTCGATCGGCTCGAACAGAAACCCGCTAGGCCTACTGAAATATATTCAAGCACTTCAAGAAATATAATTACTTTGACCCGTGATAGGCGATGCTAAACTGCTAACATTCCAATGCCGGCAGCATGAGCATGTTGTCAGACTAATAAAAAGCTATTTATGTAACACCTCACACCATAAAATTATAAATAAATGCTTACCTGCGCAACAAAAAGTCAGCCGTGTCAGCGTCGGTGTTCAGTCCCAAATCTCCACTGCTGAGCTGATGCTACTCTGCTAGCTACCATAGACTTTCAGCTGCTTGCCCGCGAAATTTCATGTCGCAGGAGGGGGGCGGGGTGGGGTGCGGTGGGGTGGAGACGCGAGCGCCACGTGGAGTTTCAAGTGGAGCGGGGGATTGGATGAGAGCAGTTGACCAATGTAAGCTGTCCGGCCGGTCAACTTCTCTGCAGCTGTACACCCAATAGAGTGAATGGATTTTTTTCATTCTTTTTTCTCTTCATATTGTTAGGATTGTACTGTAGAACCATAACCAGCATCTAAACGAGGTTATTAATGAACAATCTTTGAAATCGTAGACCATAGCTTTAAAGCATTATTTATATTTTAAAGGTATTATAAAGGTGAAAATGAAATGGAAAAATCGATTAAATGGGGCAAATATTGTCCCTTAATGGAAAGATGTGGAAGAGAGGGGGTACGGCACTCTAAAAAATTGGAGAACTAAGGAAAAGGGATATGTAGAATTGCACAAGTGCTACGGCTAAAGAGTGCAATGTCAATACAGCCTGTTAGCTTAATTTTAATTTCTCATAAGCTTAATCGAATTGGCCTAGAGAGAATAATTATGACATTTTCTGTCTAAAGACTACATATAAAATAGCTTCCAAAATTAAAGTAACGACTAAAGTAATGACTAAAAGTTGACAAAAAATGCAAACACATTTCGTCAACTAAAACTATGAAAGGCAGAATGACTCAAATGTGACAGACCAATAAACATTTTCGTCTGAAGATGAAGAGTAAGACTAAATCAAAAATGGCTGCTAAAATTAACATTGGCCTACACACGTGTGCGCTACAACACTGCTGCGTATGTATTAAATATGACTGATAATTTAAATAAAATGTTTTATTTAATTCAAGAAATCTACTTGTACATAGGGATGCAACGGTACATGGTAAAATCCCGGACCGTTCGGTCAGCCCTGCACGGGACAATCTACCCTCGTGTCCCGCGGGACTTCGGTTTTGCCATTGAGTTTGGATTGATCCTTTTAGTTTTTGCTTTAGGCGTCGTTCACATAACGCGCCTAAAAACGCGTAGAAAACGCTAGGCGCGCCGCGTTCTCCTTTTTCCAAAGCGCTAGGGCGGTTGCGCTCCGGAGGCGTCTGTCGTTGCTAAAGCAACCATCAGCTGCGCTCTGGTTGGTTCTTGTCACGTGACCGACGGTGCGCTTGCGGCATTCTGAAAAGTTGAGAATTTTCTGCTGGGGACATCGTTAGTGCCAACCGGTCTCGCCTTGCACCAGACAGTGTTGATGGACTCATCTTTTTGCACAAGAATCTCTCAATAGTGCATGAGTAAATAACATTGCACTTTGTATCCTGAATGCACTATTTTTTTTATTATATTATTTTGCTCTGCTTTTTTTTATTCAAAGCACAAGCTAATTTATGTTTGTTAAAGGTAAAAGTGCACTTTTTCTTTCACATTGATCACTTCATATACCAGTTATCAAGGTTTGGAATTGGGATCCACTTGAATATTTTGAGTGTTAATTTATTCCATACATTGATGTTCTTCCTACTGTGACATTCTGTTTATGCTCATAAGAAAAATAAAACACATTTTTGGGATGAAATAGCAGTCTCTTTCTACACAAAACATGTACCGAACCGTGGCCCAAAAACCGAGGTACGGACCGTACCGTGGGCTATCTGTACCGTTGCACCCCTTGTACATAATCATTTTTTAGGGTTTAAAATGTATACAGATTTGACATTTTCCCCTCATACTTCTGTCGGAATTGGTACGAAGTTGGCATCGAATTTAATTTTAAATGGAATTAAAGTCAAGTCAAGTCAAGTCATCTTCATTTATATAGCGCTTTTAACAATGTAGATTGTCTCAAAGCAGCTTTACAGAGATAAGCGTATAATTTAAGGTAACAGAGATTGTTTCGGCTTTACAGCAGAGTTAAGTTATTTCCACCTAAAGTTAGTTTTAATTGATTTGGTTCCGTCGCAATGATCATTTGTTATTAAATTAGGGGCCGCTAAGACGACACCATTCTCTCTACACAGACTTTAAACGCGAACCTGTGAGAAACGCTGATGGCGTTCACATGCGCATTTAGAATGGGTTCTATAGTTATGTGCGTTAGAATATACGCAGGTTTGGAATTCCCTACAAGCCAAGCCTAAACAAAATACTTGTCTTTCCTTATAAATTTTGATAAGGAATTTTATTTTATTTGTTGCTTTGGGGTAGGACCGCGAGACGAATTTTCCCGACAACGCCTTATCTGTAGAGTGGTAGTGGGATCCTCCATAGGGAGAGACTAGTTGGCACTTCAGCACTGCGTTGTCATCGGTCCAGGTGAAGGTCCTTCGTCAGATCTGGATACGGCCTGGATCCGGCAGGCTGCAGGAAAAACCTTGGGATAAACACAGACACTAAAATTAGCGTAGATGCCATTCTTCTCATGATGTAACGAGTACATCAGGATTTTTGGGAAGTGTTCCCGGTTCCGGCTGACCTAATCTATGCAGCCTAACATTAAATTATAGAAGTCTATAATGTATTATGTGAAAGCTAGGTCAAAGAGATGTGTCTTTAATCTGGCTTTGAACTGACAGAGTGTGTCTGCTTCCCGGACAATGGTAGGAAGACTGTTCCAGAGTTTTGGTGCTAAATAGGAGAAGGATCTACCGCCAGCAGTGGATTTTGATATTCTAGGTATTATCAACTGGCCGGAATTTTGAGATCGTAATAGACGTGACGGACTATAATGCGTTAAGAGCTCGCTCAAGTACTGCGGAGCTAAACCATTCAGTGCTTTGTAAGTAATCAGCAATATTTTAAAATTTATGCGATGTTTAATAGGGAGCCAGTGCAGTTTTGACAGAACTGGGCTAATATGGTCATACTTCCTGGTTCTGGTAAGAACTCGAGCTGCTGCGTTTTGAACCAGCTGTAGTTTGTTTATTAAGCGTGCAGGGCAACCACCCAGTAGAGCATTACAATAATCTAGCCTTGAGGTCATGAACGCATGAACTAATTGTTCCGCATTTGTCAATGAGAGCATATGGCGTAATTTAGATATATTTTTAAGATGGAAAAATGCAGTTTTACAGATACTAGACACGTGACTTTCAAATGAAAGATTGGTATCAAAGAGCACACACAGGTTCCTAACCGACGACGAAGACTTAACAGAGCAGCCATCAAGTGTTAGACAGTATTCTAGGTTATTACGTGAGGAAGTTTTTTGTCCAATAATTAGAAACTCTGTTTTTTCAGAATTTAGAAGTAGGAAATTACAAGTCATCCAATTTTTTATATCCGCTATGCATTCCGTTAATTTTGTGAATTGATAAGTTTCGTTAGGTTTTGAAGAAATATAGAGCTGAGTATCATCGGCATAACAGTGAAAGCTAATTCCATGTTTCCTAATGATATCTCCTAATGGTAGCATGTACAGAGTGAACAGCAGCGGTCCTAGTACTGAGCCTTGTGGTACGCCATACTTAACCTGTGATCGATGAGACATCTCATCATTTACTGCTACAAACTGATAACGGTCAGATAAGTATGATTTAAACCATGCTAGTGCATTTCCCGTAATGCCAACATAATGTTCTAATCTATTTAAAAGAACGTTGTGGTCGATGGTGTCAAATGCAGCACTAAGATCGAGTAACACTAATAGAGAGATACAACCACGATCGGATGATAAGAGCAAATCATTTGTGACTCTAACGAGAGCTGTTTCGGTACTATGGTACGGTCTAAATCTGGACTGGAAATCCTCGCAGATATCATTTCTTTCAAGAAAGGAACACAGTTGTGAGGATACTGCCTTTTCTAATATCTTTGACAGAAAAGGTAGATTCGAGATCGGCCTGTAATTGACTAATTCTGAAGGATCAAGTTGCGTTTTTTTAACAAGCGGTTTAATCAAAGCCAGCTTAAAGTTTTTTGGTACGTATCCTAGAGACTAGGGTTGTGCCGATAGACGATAGTATCGTGTATCGACGATAGACAGAGATATCGCCGATGGCAGATGCCTTTGACGATATCAATACGATAATTGGCTCGTTTTCCTATTAATGTATTAAATCATTATCAGGGCTTGAATTTCGGTGCGGGATTGCGGGTATTGCACATATTTTTTATCATTCCCGCAGGTCTCCCATTTATAATGCGGGAAATTCCCGCAAACATTGATTCACTTTAGCATGTAGGTTCAGGTTGTATTAGTAAATTAATCCACGCAGATGGAAAATCAAATCAGTCATTTTAAAACTGTCTGCGAGACGCAATTTCACAAACAGCGTGAGTGATTCAGCGGCGCTGCGTCTTCTATCTCGCGTCTCTCAAAATGGGTTGCACAATGCAATCGTTAAGCGCGCGGCAGGCGGCGGAAATACACTCTCGCGTTTCGGGAGTCGATCGGGCCAGCATTGCATCACGAGTAACTAAAGTTTACCATTTGCACGTCTTTTCAAGTCTCACCAGTTTAAACAGTCACGCGATTTTAAACTCTTCGGTACTTGCGCGCTGTCTGAGAGATGCTTTTTTCTCTGCACACATACATAGAGTAAAGCAGCCTCACAAACAGCTCGCGGGTAACAAAAGTTATTTTTCGTGGATTATAAATCGCTTTAACAGTCAAAAACATAAGAAAATGATGTCAATTTCGGTCTTGGAGAGTATCCTCTAATCTAAACACAGTCGGTTATGTCTTAAATAAGCATAAATCGCACGTGACCGTATAATGAAAACAGGATCCGTGCACTAGCTCTTAAAGGGACAGCAGCCATATGTGTCTGTCATTAATTTGTTTGTCAAAACAACAAAACATAGCTTTCATTTTAAGGAATCAGGATTAATAGCCTATGAATTTAATTTAGTCAGGACTAAAATACTACCCAGTGTTATTTTACATTTGATTAGGCTACTTTATTCAGTCTCTGTAGTATTTCTGAATAGCCTACTAGTTTTAGACCTAAGCAAAAACTTTTCTCTTTATTTCTCTTTATTGATATCTTTATTCTATTGTATTTATTTGTGCTACTTTTTTCAATTTAATTCAAAGATTGAAATCAAGCTTCCTTGAGTTGTGTAAATTCTTAAGAACAAAATGACCCCATTGTAAAAATGCAATGAGTAGGCTAAGCATACATTTAGGCGAGATAAATGTAATTAAAAAAAAAGTCTAAACTCCCCCCTCAAATTAAAAATTCCCCCCCATAAGAATCACCTAAGGGGGGATTTCCCCCCCATTTTCCAAAATGAAATTCAGGCCCTGATTATTATTATTATGAAGCTAGTATAGTTACAATTATATTTGCCTTGCCTAAATTCATAACAATAACCACACTTGCGACATCACATAACCACACATACGACGTCACCGACGCGCGCGTATGAGGACTCCTCAAAGAAAATATTTTTAAAACAGACTAAAAAAAACTACATCCCACAACGAAATTTAATTGCAAGGTGATCCATTCACAAATTGCCAAGAGTGCTTGTTTTAACAGACGCATCATTCTTATACAGAGCCAAGATGAAGACGCGGCATCGTTGTTCGTCAGTATTTTGTTTCCATAGCACATTAACAAAATATTTAATGACAGTAAAAACAGTACAATTACAAAATATTAATTATAATAATAATATCAATAAAATGATATAGGCCGCCTAGGCCTAATAAAGTTACACGAAGCATCTGTTGAACTCTGCCTGTGAAAATCACAAGCAACTTCAAACTTGTTTCACAAGAAATATTCTTCTATTTTTTTCACTGTCAATAATGTAAGTCCACAAGAGAAATATTAAGCCAGTTAATTAAGATGCTGTAGCCTACCGTTATATCCACCGTCGTCTCTGAGAGAACGCGCCGTTAATGCAGTGAAAGCGCAGTCCGTTTCTGCTTTCACTTTCAGGGAATGAGCGCGTTTACATACACGTTATTAACTCGATTATGCTGAATAAACTGACAATGCATGTGGTCATGTAAACACATTAACCCATTTTCCTTTATCAGAGTCAAGTCATAAGTAAGTACCGATCGACTTTTAGATTTTTGCCTCTGATTTCTCCCGGCATTTAAAACCCGCGTTATTTGGGCTTATTGAAGTGCGGTGCGCATAAGTGAAGTGCATCCAGACAGAGGAGGACATATCGCAGACTCCGACTCTTTCTTGACCCAATAAATTAAAACGTGTTTTCATGATCTCGTGCAGAAGCAGCCTACAGTCAAAATGCTGCATCTGTAACGGCATGAGAGGATAATGTGTGTCCGTAAATTTCCCGCTGACATGTTGAAATATACAAGAATGGTCAGATACAAGAATGATTAGGATCTTTTTTTTTACCTCACTATAGTCAAGTCAAGTCAAGTCAACTTTATTTATATAGCGCTTTTCACAATACAGATTGTATCAAAGCAGCTTCACAGTATTAAATAAAATAGTACATCAGTGTTTGTTTCTGGTGTAAAACATCCACGTTTGGTAATGCAGATCAATAGCACTGTTGAATCGATTAATCAAATTAAGTATCCCCAACTGAGCAAGCCAAAGGCAACAGTGGCAAGGAACCGAAAAACTCCATTAGGTGACCTAATGGAGAAAAAAAAACCTTGGGAGAACCCAGGCTCAGTCGGGGGCCAGTTCTCCTCTGGCGTTTATGAAGTAGAGACCGGATTTAACTGTAAGATTAAAATATTATATGAATGCCTGGCTGAAGAGATGCGTCTTTAATCTAGTTTTAAACTGGGAGAGCGAATCTGAGCAACGAACAGTATCAGGAAGGCTATTCCAGAGTTTTGGTGCTAAATGTGAAAATGCTCTCCCTCCTTTGGTGGATCTGGATATCCTAGGTATGACCAGAAGCCTCGAATTTAGTGATCTTAAAGAGCGCGATGGATTATAGGGCGATAGAAGATCCGTTAAATAAACTGGAGCTAAGCCGTTTAGGGCTTTATAAGTCAGTAGCAATACCTTGTAATTAATACGGAACTTTATAGGTAACCAATGTAGTGATGATAAAATTGGTGTTATATGATCATATTTTCTTGATCTAGTAAGAACTCTAGCGGCGGCATTTTGGACTAACTGTAGCTTGTTTATTGAGGATGCAGGACAACCAGCTAATAAAGCATTACAGTAATCTAGTCTCGAGGTCATGAATGCATGAACTAGCTTTTCTGCATCAGAGACAGATAGCATGTTACGTAATTTAGCAATATTTCTAAGGTGAAAAAAGGCTGTTTTTGTAACATATGAAATATGATTTTCAAAAGACAAGTTACAATCTAATATAACACCCAGGTCTTTTACTGTAGAGGATAAAGTAACAGGACACCCTACTATGTTAAAGTTGTATTGAAGGAGGTTTTGTGGGCGGTTTTTTGAACCGATAAGTATTACCTCTGTCTTATCTGGATTTAATAAAAGAAAATTGTGCGTCATCCAATCTTTTATATCTTTAACACACTCTGTCAATTTGGATAATTTAATTTACTATACCAGGAAATAACCTGATTTAGCCTATTAATAAACACTCCACCTTTGCTAGCAAAATAGAAAAAGATTCTCATTTAAAACGAAGTAATAAAACAAGCAAATTGATGAGTAAATAAGCAAGTTAATAATCAAATAAGTAAGCCCCGCCCCCTCACGATAATATCGTGTATCGCCGATCTCACAGGCTGACGATAGGACAGGTTCATCCGCGCGTTGGACTATTTTCTTTAATCTTCTTTAAGCGCAACGGAGCAACTGTGTCTAAAGTGCTGGAAAAGAGAGAGTTAAACGTTTCTGTTGTAATATCTAGTTCTTCTAAGCTATCTGAGATGCTGAGATGATGAAACTGATTAGGAAGATTATTAATAAAGCAATCTTTAGTGGCAGAAGTGATAGGTCTCACATATTTGAAACACGGAGTCGGCTTTGCAGCCTTGGCTAAATGAAGTTTACACGAGACTAGATAATGATCTGAGATGTCATCGCTCTGCTGCAGAATTTCAACGGCATCCACATCTATTCCGTGTGATAATATTAGATCTAGAGTATGATTACGACGATGAGTAGGTCCTGACACGTGTTGTCTAACTCCAATTGAATTTACAATGTCTTTAAATGCCAATCCCAATGCATCTTTTTCATTATCGATGTGTATATTAAAATCACCAACAATTAGTACTTTATCTGCAGTCAATATTAATTCTGATAGAAAGTCCGCAAATTCTTTGATAAAATCTTTATGGTGCCCTGGTGGCCTGTATACAGTAGCCAGCACAAATCTCAAACGTGATTTATCGTTTACACTATATTTTACATTAAGCACCAATGCTTCAAAAGAATTATATTTAAAACTTGATTTCTTAGTGGTTTTGAAACTATTACTATAGATTACAGCAACACCACCCCCTTTGCGTTTCAGACGAGGCTCATGTTTATAACAGTAATCTTGCGGGGTTGATTCATTTAAAGTAATGTAATCGTTTGGTTTTAGCCAGGTTTCTGTCAAACACAGCACATATAGGTTATTATCTGAAATCATATCGTTAACAACGAGTGCTTTTGAAGTAAGCGATCGAATATTCAGCAACCCAAGCTTTATCATTTGCTCATCTGTAATATAGCTGTTTTTTATTTGTTGAACATCAATTAAATTTTTAACCTTAGTTGGGTTTAAACGTTTTTTGGATTTCCAAGTTCGGGGAACAGACACAGTCTCTATATGATGATAGCTAGGTGAAAGAGGCTCTATGTGATGGGATTTATCTGACCTTGGTGACGCGAGGCCGCTAGCAGACGGTCGGTTTAGCCAGTCTGTCTGCTTCCTGACCTGAGCCCCAGATTGTCATGTTTGAGCTCTAAGACTATGTGCCATATTACTAGAGAGAAGAGCAGCACCATCCCAGGAGGGATTAATACCATCTCTTTTCAACAGGTCAGGTTTGCCCCAAAAACTTTTCCAATTGTCTATGAATTCTATATTATTAAGCGGACACCACCGAGACAGCCAACCGTTAAGCGAACACAATCTACTAACTATCTCATCACTCCTGCGAACAGGAAGGGGGCCAGAGCAAATTACAGTCCTTGACATCGTACTTGCAAGTTCACACACCTCTTTAATATTAATTTTGGTGATCTCCGACTGGCGGAGTCGAACATCATTAGTGCCGACGTGAATAATGATCTTAGAGAATTTACGATTAGCATTAGCCAGCACTTTTAAATTAGCTTTGATGTCAGGCGCTCTGGCTCCCGGCAAACATGTGACTATGGTGGTTGGTGTCTCTATTTTCACGTTCCGTGTAATAGAATCGCCAATAACTAGGGCACAATCATTCTCAGTGGGTGTTTCACTGAGCGGGGCAAATCGATTTGTTATGGTAATCGGAACGGAAGAGTGGTTTTTAGATCCGCGACTAGAGCGATCCCTCACTGTCACCCATTTGCCCGGCTGCACAGGCTCTACTTCAGCCAGAACCGACTCATGTAAAGTGTGCACTATTCTATGCGCATCCAAAACATCTAAAGCACTAGCACTCTTACTATCCTCAATTAAAGTTTGGATGCGTGTTTCTAATTCTGAAATCTTCTCTGTCAACCTAACTGTCTCCTTACATTTATCACAGATAAATCCTATATTGTCGACAGAGAAGCCTATACTAAACATGTGACATGAAGTGCAAGTGACAATAACAGGACAAGACATTACTCACCGTGTTTGTTGAGTGATTCTTCCTCACCTGAGCTTTTTATGAACTCAAAGGCGCGGACGCGCGAGAGAAAAATAAATAAATAAAATAGCTGAGCGCACGGGTGGCGCGTTAACAGGCTAGCGAATTACTAGCGTTTTGTGCTAGTAGTACTAATAACAAAAGCTAGCGATGTCAGGTTAATCTGAGATGTTGGGTAAAATGTAGTAGTATAAACAACTAGAAATGATAGTAAAATGATGGTTCAAAACAAAGAAATATATGGCTAAGACGGAGCTTATCGCACCTTATCACACAGGCAGCGAGGCAGACAGGCAAAGGTCTTAACCCTTTAGGCGCCAAGGTTTTTTTTTTTTTAAATGCTGGATTTTGACATCAAAATTTCAAAAGCTTGTGGCTTGAAAGGGCTTAAATATAGAGATCTACTGTAAATTAGAAAAATGTTGGGGATGACTGAAAGTTTATGTGGGGTGTAAATATACTAATCTAATTTGCATATTATGACGTCTTCAGAGGGCGGCCCTCTTGAATTTCATAATATTCAGGAAATAGTAGATATTGAACTGATGTTTGAACTTATTTGCATGTTTTATTTTTATTTATCCTCATTCCAAATGATGAGAAAAGAGGAAACCAACAATAACAGGAGAAAGTACTAAATTATTACTATACTATATAGTAAAATGCATGTGAACAGTAGCCTACTTTTTGATCAGTTCATCAGTAATATTCAGGAAAAAATATATATGGAGTGTTTTCTTTTTTCTTTTTTTTTTTTTTTTTAATCCTCATTCCAAATGATCAGGAAAAGTGTACACTAAGCTTAAGTCCACCCCTGCCACCCCCATCCCCGTTGGGCAAATGGGCAAAATGATCTGTTTATGCTTCGTGAACACTCGCACCTTGCACGGCGGCACCATTTGAGCGGCAAAGATGTACCGGGAGATGCACGCGCGGCAAAGCTGTACCAGGAGAAGCACAATCATTAGATGGCCGATCGTCATTTCCAAAAGGCAAATATTCTTCTTCAGAGTCAGAATCGGCGAATAACATTTGAATACATCCTCACGGACCACGGTACAAGTTTTTATTAGCCATTTGACTATTTTCTCTCACAAATCTCACAATTTACTCAGACGCTCTGAACTGAACTGCTTCCGCATCAATGACGCGATCGCTCACTTGCTCTGCTGTTTCCTCCAACACTTTGAATAGGAACATGTCGTCATTTTGATCTTGAATCGAAGTATTACATGTCTGCCATCTAGTGGTAGGGAATACAAATGAGATATTACACCATATTAGGATCTACAGCCTGTTTTTTTAAGTATGACGTCTTGTCGCAATTTTGCGACTTTGGCGTTTAGAGGGTTAAAAAGCCTTGAATTTAAGTTGGAGGATCCTGGGGGTACCCTGTCTTGAGAGGAGCAAACGACACCGCGTCACCGCTAGCTGGTGCTACGGGAACTATGAAATCCTGCCGTGTTGATAGCGAAAGTCCAGATCGGCAGCAAGCCGTTGACCTAGCTAAAGAACTCCATGCAACGGAGACCCATAAGCTCCGCAGCGTAGTGGCTATACGAGCAAGTTGCAGAAGCGTGGGCCACTGCAGAGACGTCGCAGTACTGACGCCGGCGCTGTAATGAACACAACACACGCGTGGTAACAAGCATGCGGATGAACCTGAAGGCAGCAGAAGTACTGGTGCCATTACACACAACACATGCACTGTCAGGAACATCCCGCTTATAACAGCCATAGCAACATGCTAGGTGCCTATAGCCCACCTGGCACAGGTTTTCCGCAAGGGTTACTACCTGTGTTCGAGAAACCATAAATGATGACCGATTCCTTGTCTGTGCTTTACACCCTTAGTGTGTACAACAGCACTGCGCACAGATATAACCACGAGGGTTAGCATCCGCGCAGGAGGCGGCAGTGTGTGTGCCTGTAACGCCTAAACGACCTACCTGAACACCACTAGCAGTGCCGAAACTCTGTCGTACGTGTCACATGACCTGAATGACAACATCCACTTTTTATTGTAGATCTAATCCTCTTGCAAGGCGAATCCCAATGCGAGCGGAGACATTAATCACAGAACTGAGCAGAGTCCAGCATGTGGCTAATCACTCTCCCTCGTGCCGTTCAACCCCGTCAGACTCTCGTTCGTCTTCCGAACACAAATGAAGATATCTGTGATGAAGTCTGAGAGCCGGCTCACTCCTCCATAGGCTTCTCTGTAATCGAAACGTGCCGGCCCAGAAAGTTAGTAAAAGACAATGTTTGAAATTAGTCCAAGTGACTCCAGTGGCTCAACCTTACGCTTATCAAGAATGAGAATACTTTTTGTGCGCAAAAATAACGACTTTATTCAACTGTTCATTTGGACTATTTTAACGGTGTCTTTACTAAGTCATGAAAGTCTTACGGGGTGTGAACGCCATTGGCCATCTCGCCCGCAAGATTTCATAAGGCTTCAGCAAATCTGGAGAGGAGGGATAACCCCTAACGGTGACGCAGGGTCAGAGACCCATCATCAAAAACGCAGAATTATAACATTCATACTGTAGCGGACAGTAGCGTAGCGGACAGTACCGGACAGAAGTGTACCGGACAGAGGTGTAGCGGACAGTAGCGTAGCGGACAGTACCGGACAGAAGTGTAGCGGACAGTAGCCTAACGGACAGCAGCGTAGCGGACAGTAACGGACAGTACCGGACAGAAGCGTAGCGGACAGTAGCCTAACGGACAGTAGCGTAGCGGACAGTAGCCTAGTGGACAGCAGCGTAGCGGACAGTAACGGACAGTACCGGACAGAAGCGTAGCGGACAGTAGCCTAACGGACAGTAGCGTAGCGGACAGTAGCCTAACGGACAGTAGCCTAACGGACAGTAGCGTAGCGGACAGTAGCCTAGTGGACCGTAACGGACAGTAGCGTAACGGACAGTAGCGTAGCAGACAGTAGCGTAGCGGACAGCAGCGTAGCAGACAGTAGCGTAGCGGACAGTAGCCTAGCGGACAGTAGCCTAGTGGACAGTAACGGACAGTAGCGTAACGGACAGTAGCGTAGCAGACAGTAGCGTAGCGGACAGCAGCGTAGCAGACAGTAGCGTAGCGGACAGTAGCCTAGTGGACAGTAACGGACAGTAGCGTAACGGACAGTAGCGTAGCAGACAGTAGCGTAGCGGACAGCAGCGTAGCAGACAGTAGCGTAGCGGACAGTAGCCTAGCGGACAGTAACGGACAGTAGCGTAGTGGACAGTAGCGTAGCGGACAGTAGCCTAGCGGACAGTAACGGACAGTAGCGTAGTGGACAGTAGCGTAACGGACAGTAGCATAGCGTACAGTAGTGTAACGGACAGTAGCGTAGCGGACAGTAACGGACAGTAGCGTAGTGGACAGTAGCGTAGCGGACAGTACCGGACAGAAGTGTAGCGGACAGTAGCATAGCGGACAGTACCGGACAGTAGCGTAGCGGACAGTAACGGACAGTACCGGACAGAAGCGTAGCGGACAGTAGCCTAACGGACAGAAGCGTAGCGGACAGTAGCCTAACGGACAGTAGCGTAGAGGACAGCAGCGTAGCGGACAGTAACGGACAGTACCGGACAGAAGTGTAGCGGACAGTAGCGTAGCGGACAGTAGCGTAGCGGACAGCAGCGTAGCGGACAGTAACGTAGAGGACAGCAGCGTAGCGGACAGTAACGGCAGTACCGGACAGAAGTGTAGCGGACAGTAGCGTAGCGGACAGTAGCGTAGCGGACAGTACCGGACATAAGTGTAGCGGACAGTACCGGACAGAAGTGTAGCGGACAGTAGCCTAACGGACAGTAGAGTAGCGGACAGTAACGGACAGTACCGGACAGAAGCGTAGCGGACAGTAGCCTAACGGACAGTAGCGTAGCGGACAGTAGCGGACAGCAGCGTAGCGGACAGTAGCCTAGTGGACAGTAACGGACAGTAGCGTGACGGACAGTAGCGTAGCGGACAGTAGCGTAACAGACAGTAGCGTAGCAGACAGTAGCGTAGCGGACAGCAGCGTAGCAGACAGTAGCGTAGCGGACAGTAGCTTAGCGGACAGTAGCGTAGTGGACAGTAGCGTAACGGACAGTAGCCTAGTGGACAGTAGCCTAGCGGACAGTAGTGTAGTGGACAGTAGCATAGCGTACAGTAGTGTAACGGACAGTAGCGTAGCGGACAGCAGCGTAGCGGACAGTCGCCTAGCGGACAGTAACGGACAGTAGCGTAGTGGACAGTAGTGCAGCGGACAGTAGCGTAGCGGACAGCAGCGTACAGTAGCGTAGCGGACAGTAGCGTAGCGGACAGTAACGGACAGTAGCGTAGCGGACAGCAGTGTAGCGGACAGTAGCGTAGCGGACAGCAGCGTACAGTAGCATAACGGACAGTAGCGTAGCCGACAGCAGCGTAGCGGACAGTAGCGTAGCGGACAGTAACGGACAGTAGCGTAGCGGACAGTAGCGTACAGTAGCGTAACGGACAGTAGTGTAGCGGACAGCAGCGTAGCGGACAGTAGCCTAGCGGACAGTAACGGACAGTAGCGTAGTGGACAGTAGCGTAGCGGACAGCAGCGTAGCGGACAGTAGCCTAGCGGACAGTAGCTTAGTGGACAGTAGCGGACAGCAGTGTAGCGGACAGCAGCCTAGCGGACAGTAGCCTAGCGGACAGTAGCCTGGCGGACAGTAGCCTGGCGGACAGTAGCCTGGCGGACAGTAGCCTGGCGGACAGCAGTGTAGCGGACAGTAGCCTGGCGTACAGTAATGGACAGTAGCGTAGTGGACAGTAGCGTAGCGGACAGCAGCGTAGCGGACAGTAGCCTAGCGGACAGTAGCGTAGTGGACAGTAGCATAGTGGACAGTAGCGTAGCGGACAGTAGCTTAGTGGACAGTAGCGGACAGCAGTGTAGCGGACAGCAGCCTAGCGGACAGCAGCCTAGCGGACAGTAGCCTGGCGGACAGTAGCCTGGCGGACAGTAGCCTGGTGGACAGCAGTGTAGCGGACAGTAGCTTAGCGGACATTAACGTAGCGGACAGTAACGGACAGCAGCGTAGCAGACAGTAGTGTAGCGGACAGTAACGTAGCGGACAGTAACGGACAGCAGCGTAGCGGACAGTAGCCTAGTGGACAGTAGCATAGCGGACAGCAGCGTAGCAGACAGCAGCGTAGCGGACAGTAGCCTAGTGGACAGTAGCATAGCGGACAGTAGCCTAGTGGACAGTAGCGTAGCGGACAGTAGCGTAGCGGACAGTAGCCTAGCGGACAGTAGCGTAGCGGACAGTAGCGGACAGTACACTTAAGCAGGATCGAGCTGGTCTCATTTAATCATGTTGAGTCATCTCAGTCTAAACCTAAACACGCTAATTTATTATCAGCACAGATATTTCATGTAGGAAAGCATTTCAACAAGCTTTTGAAATCTGACCTTTTTAAGCTGTTAATGATAGGTCAGTCATTGACGATTGAGATTGACTGTTTTGAACCGGATGATTTTTACAGCCCAAACTGATCCATACACCATTTCTGAAGCTCTTATAGTTAATCCGTCAGAACCAGTTAGGGTTAGGGCCAGTTATATCTGAGCCAGCTCCTTTTAGACTCCAAGGCACTTATTTGTCCATAACAATATTCAGAGATCTCCAGTTGTTTGTGGTTTACTGGATAAGGATTTTTACAATTATGTTTTACTCCCAATTTCTTCCTGATAAAAGGTTTCAGAGCTTGTTAAGATTTATTTAATTTTTCCTTTAAGACTCGTCATAACATTTTAAAGTCTTTGGTTATCTGTGTCTGTGTGTTTAGAAAACTGTAGCTTTAACGAACCGCATCTAAAGTGTGTGTGTGTGTGTGTTCCAGTGCCGGAGCCGTTTGGCGGCGCTATAATCATCGGACAGGAGTCCATCACGTATCACAACGGGGACAAATACTTCGCCATCGCTCCTCCCACCATCAAGGTTTGACCATCTCTGTGTGTTTCAGGCTGTGGTGTGTGTGTGTGTGTGTGTGGGGTGTAAAGTGTGTGTTGTGTGTGAACCCACAGCAGAGCACCATCGTGTGCCATAACCGCGTGGACCCGAACGGATCCCGGTTCCTGCTGGGCGATATGGAGGGCCGACTGTTCATGCTGTTACTGGAGAAGGAGGAGCTGATGGACGGAGCAGTGGTGCTGAAAGACCTGCGGGTGGAGCTGCTGGGAGAGGTGACACACACACACACACACACACACACACACACACACACACACACACACACACACACACACACACTGGACAGAGCAGGGGTGCTGAAAGACCTGCGGGTGGAGCTGCTGGGAGAGGTGACACACACACACACACACACACACACACACACACACACTGGACAGAGCAGGGGTGCTGAAAGACCTGCGGGTGGAGCTGCTGGGAGAGGTGACACACACACACACACACACACACACACACACACACACACACACACACACACACACACACTGGACAGAGCAGGGGTGCTGAAAGACCTGCGGGTGGAGCTGCTGGGAGAGGTGACACACACACACACACACACACACACACACACACACACACTGGACAGAGCAGGGGTGCTGAAAGACCTGCGGGTGGAGCTGCTGGGAGAGGTGACACTCTCTCACACACACACACACACACACACACTGGACGGAGCAGTGGTGCTGAAAGACCTGCGGGTGGAGCTGCTGGGAGAGGTGACACACACACACACACACACACACACACACACACACACACACACACACACTGGACAGAGCAGGGGTGCTGAAAGACCTGCGGGTGGAGCTGCTGGGAGAGGTGACACACACACACACACACACACACACACACACACACACACACACACACACACACACACACTGGACAGAGCAGGGGTGCTGAAAGACCTGCGGGTGGAGCTGCTGGGAGAGGTGACACACACACACACACACACACACACACTGGACAGAGCAGGGGTGCTGAAAGACCTGCGGGTGGAGCTGCTGGGAGAGGTGACACTCTCTCACACACACACACACACACACACACTGGACAGAGCAGGGGTGCTGAAAGACCTGCGGGTGGAGCTGCTGGGAGAGGTGACACACACACACACACACACACACACACACACACACACACACACACACACACACACTGGACAGAGCAGGGGTGCTGAAAGACCTGCGGGTGGAGCTGCTGGGAGAGGTGACACACACACACACACACACACACACACACACACACACACACACACTGGACAGAGCAGGGGTGCTGAAAGACCTGCGGGTGGAGCTGCTGGGAGAGGTGACACTCTCTCACACACACACACACACACACACACTGGACGGAGCAGTGGTGCTGAAAGACCTGCGGGTGGAGCTGCTGGGAGAGGTGACACACACACACACACACACACACACACACACACACACACACACACTGGACGGAGCAGGGGTGCTGAAAGACCTGCGGGTGGAGCTGCTGGGAGAGGTGACACTCTCTCACACACACACACACACACACACTGGACAGAGCAGGGGTGCTGAAAGACCTGCGGGTGGAGCTGCTGGGAGAGGTGACACTCTCTCACACACACTCTCTCACACACACACACACTGGACAGAGCAGGGGTGCTGAAAGACCTGCGGGTGGAGCTGCTGGGAGAGGTCACACACACTCACACACACACACACACACACACACACACACACACACACACACTGGACGGAGCAGTGGTGCTGAAAGACCTGCGGGTGGAGCTGCTGGGAGAGGTGACACTCTCTCACACACACTCTCTCACACACACACACACTGGACAGAGCAGGGGTGCTGAAAGACCTGCGGGTGGAGCTGCTGGGAGAGGTGACACACACTCACACTCACACTCACACACAGACACACACACACACACACACACAATGACCTCTGCTCGTGCTCTGTGTTCCACACTCTGATGGACGTCTGTGTTGCTGTAATCAGCGGTGGAACGGATCACAAAATTCACTATTCGGATCATTTACGGTTTTTGAGTCTCGGATCAACAAAAAAAAGTGTGTGTGTATAGTATATATGGGGGAGGATGTAACTTTGCTTTTCATTTATCACTTAAAGCTCACTTGAAGTTCTTCGATACCACATCAGAAACTGCTAGCCTAACTGATGAAAGCAGAATACTAAATAACAAAGTTACAAAGTCTAACAATATTATTCAGGTACAGAAGTTAATAATTAAGCATACATGTAAAATTACACTTTATTCACTGTAGAAATTAAATAGTTTCATCTTTGTTAAAGCTGTATTTTGTTTTATTAACATTAATGACAGACGACAGCAGGAATATTAGGCTGCTGTCACTTTAAGACTGAAACTGAGAACTTCCTGTTTCTCTCTCAGCTGTTCACTGATGAACCGAGAGAACCCTTGCAGAGACAGGGATGCAGACATAATGTTGTGTACATGTGTGTGTTCAGGAAACACGAAATAGGAATCTGTTCTGTATTTGAGCGCTTTATCAGAAACGCGCCTCACTCTCCCACAGAAAACGCCCAAGTCTCGATTTTCGCCTCTTTCCACGTTTAAAATTGTTTGAATGTGTAAATTGGCAAGACAAAACACGTCCAAACTATAAACTTTCACTCTATGATGTTAAATTTAGCAGTTAATCCGCGAATCATATGCGTGCCGAACCGTGGGGCCTGGTCCGTACGATCACCTGCGATCCGTTCCACACCTAGTAATCAGTGTGTGTGTGCAGATACTCACGTGACAGAACCTTCTTCAGCACACGTGTGTGTGTGTGTGTGTGTGTGTGTGTGTGTTCTAGACCTCGATCGCGGAGTGCCTGACGTATCTGGATAACGGTGTGGTGTTCGTGGGATCCAGACTGGGAGATTCTCAGCTAGTGAAGGTCTGTGATCTGGCAGATGAGTTGTTGTTCTGTGTTAATGGTGTGTTCTCTAAGGCCAGCGTGGTGTGTGTGTGTGTGTGTGCAGCTGAATGTGGACAGTAACGACCAGGGTTCGTATGTGGCAGTGATGGAGACCTTCACTAACCTGGGCCCGATAGTGGACATGTGTGTGGTGGACCTGGAGAGGCAAGGCCAGGGTCAGGTGAGCCCAGCACACTACACCACATCATCATAAGTCATATAACACATGAGTTGTGACAGACAGGTTTCACGTCCTCCATCTTTGTGAGGCTGAAGAGGATCATCTGATTCTCTGACACTGTGATCACGTCAGTCATGTCGTTCAGTGCTCCTGCTGTTAGTCTGTGAGAACAGAATTAAACACTATATACAACTGGTGTTTAACAACATATTGACAAATGCCGGCAACATTGGGGAATATGTAATCGATGTAATTAGGGGTGTCCCCGACTATGGATTTTCATAGTCGAATCAGAATCGTCAAGTCTTGCCTATAGTCGACTGATAGTCGAATCATGTGTATGGCGGTGGGGCTTTAACATTTCAAAGCCGCGATGTACAGAAAATCACACAAAGATATAGAAGAAAATGTATAAAAACATTTTGGATCAATAAAACTAAGAAATAACATAAATAACTCAAAGGCCACACTGCAGACAGGATTTGCATTTCACATGCAAATCAAATTAAATTGGCTAAATTACCTGTGCGAGCAGGCTCTAAGTACAGCACAACATCGATGCACCGAAAAAAATAAACAATTAATTTAAATTAAATTAGAACAGAATATACCTTTCTAATAAATAAAAATACAAAACGAAATAAATCAGAATCAAGTCACAAGATGAGGAGCAAATGTGTGCAAAATGCCTAAAGTGCAGGGGAACATATATTCAAAACACAAGCCACAAATAGTTAGATTAGATAACCCTGACAGATCAATAAATAAAATTAAAATAAAGAAATTATTTAAATAACAGTAGCCAGAATTTTCTACTTTGTCTTTTTAACTGCAGAAATAGCAATAACTGCTGAGTGGCAGTCTTTAGCTAAACATGTTCACAGCATCCAAAAATCTAATTAGAACCGGCTGAAAAGTTTTGAAATCACTTGTACCCTATACCCGATCGAGAGAACAAACCCAGTCTTTCACTCGGTCTGTGTCCGCTGGAGTCTTTTGTGTGCGTGGATAAAATACATTCTAAAACACTTAACGTGAAACACGTTTAACGACTTCATCTCCTAAAATAGTTAAATTAAAATATCAAATTATGTAAAGAAAACGCTTTACTATAGGAGGAACGCATTGCGTTCATATTCTGGGTTGATCTGCTTATCTGCACATAGTATGGTTTCTTAATAAAGTGTGTACTGTGTAGAGGTGTTAGTGAGGCCAGCAGGGGGCGCTCACCCTGTGGTGTGTGTGGGTCCTAACGCCCCAGTGTAGTGATGGGGACACTATACTGTCAGAGAGCACCGTCCTTCGGATGAGATGTTAAACCGAGGTCCTGACTCTCCGTGGTCATTAAAAATCCCATGGCATTTCTCGTAAAGAGTAGGGGTGTAACCCCGGTGTCCTGGCCACATTCCACACATTGGCCCTTCCAATCACGTCCTCCTAATAATCCCCTTACATTGAATTGGCTCTATCACTCTCTCTCCTCTCTCCACTATAGCTGGTGTGTGGTGAGCGCACTGGCGCCGTTGTTCTGTGGCTGCCGTCGCCTCATCCCAGTGGATGCTGCACACTGGTGGTGGTTGAGGAGAGACCCCTGATATGATTGTAAAGCGCTTTGGGTGTACAGTAGTACATATGAAAGCGCTATATAAATGCCCGATTCTATTCTATTCTACATACATTAAGCCACGTTAAAGTGCCTTTTTTAAAAGCGTTTTAAAAGCTTTTTAACGTTAAGCATTTTAGAATGTCCCGTGGAAAAACAACTTGTTAACGTTGGCCGGCAGAAGTGCGATCATGGTTTTCCTGATGCTAAATCCAGCCTTGGAGAATATCCTTTCTGATGGTGTACATCCACACTTTGGATTTTCTTATCCCAGACATTGTTAAAGGTGTAAATCCTTGCCGCCAAGACGCACCTGTGTCGGTCACGGATTGAAAGTGAAACTTAAATCTGTCACGGGGTGTTTGGATTTATTCACGCACGTTAAAAAAATATTTATTAAAAGCTTCTTTCTTTGCACATTTGTATATACAGCATTATCATAATAGGCTGAATATTAACGTATTGACAGAAAACCGGTAGTTCTATGTGAAACCAGACATTGAGCGCCCTCATATAGCCAGAGTGGCATGATCCTCGTTTCCTAACACCTCTGCGAAGATTAGACCGTGAGATCGGTAGTCGAATCAGGCTCCTCCTATCGAAGCATGGAATCTTCGACTGTTCGGGGTCACCCCTAGATGAAATCTTTCACGTTGATGCGCCATTGCAGCCCTACATGACATTAACGTCGTTTGTTAGGAGTTCATGTTTGTCTGTAACTAGCTTTATCACATCAGTGACGCAGTGTATCATCAGCTAGGATGAAGCCTGTGTGTGTGTGTGTGTGTGTGTGTGTGTGTGTGTGTGTGTGTGTGTGTGTGTGTGTTCCTGCAGTTGGTGACGTGCTCCGGAGCGTTTAAGGAAGGCTCTCTGAGGATTATTCGTAATGGTATAGGGATCCATGAGCACGCCAGTATCGACCTGCCCGGGATCAAAGGTCAGATCTTTGCTGTTGATCTCCTGCTGCTAATATGCTGTGAATCACAATATATCTCTATATTTTCTTCAGTTCTTTTCTCTGCTGTATGTGTTGATGTTTCAGTCGTGTAACATGTTGAATTGGGGAACAAAAACTGCACGGTTATATTTCTTTATCAGTTTTATATATTATTGGGACTTTCTAATTCACTGTCAGTATCTGTCAGACTCTGCTAGGAGCTGATCTGCCCATCATCAGGAACCACAGATTCAGCACGACTTCTATAACATGTTTGCATTTTGGCAGTTTCATCTTGAATGAGCAGTGTGCAGCATTTTTGTGAACCCTTGCTTCGCTGTGTGTGTGTGTGAGAACCGTGTCCTCAGCGTTTCTACTGTCGGGGCAGTGTGAGCAGGGCTTAAACAGGCGGGTGGGGCCAATAGCCTCGGGTCAGGAACGCCGAGCCCAAATCTGCTGTTTCTTCACCGCAGCGCTTCACTAAAACACACCCGTAACACGCCTCTCTGGAACAGCGTCGCACACACACACATCATTTCACCAACTAATGGAAGTTTTATCAGAAAACGTATCAGAAAGAAATCACTGGAAACTAGCGAGATCGCAAACCGAACATGATACAACATGATAAAAGTGGCCGTTTGCTGCCATTTTTTTTTTGTTTACTTCGAGATTTAAAACCTAAGCATCGATGTTTTACCACAGGGTTACAATAATAAGTGATACATGGATCATAATGAATTACTTTGTGTCAGGATTGCACATTAGTCACAGAAATAAAGTGGTTTACCGTTATTTCACAAAAGAGAGAGGATACACGTACTTAATTCAACCATGTCCTTTTCTGTTTATTTGTTTTCAGGACACTGTTTACATCATTTCAACAAATTTTCCACCAAAAATACAACCCGAGGAGCTCTAGCACTCTCCCGAAAGTTATATTTCCAGGCAGGGAAACAGAGGAAGCTCTCAAAGTTCTGGGATCCCCTCCTGGAATGGTGCTGCTCTTCTCTCTAGTAATATGGCACATTGTCTCATAGTCTTTCAGCTCAAACATGACAAACTGGGGCTCAGGTCAGGAGACAGCCTGGCTAAACCGACCGTCTGCTAGCTGACTCGCGTCACTGAGAGGCAAACTTTTGACTCTCTTTTCCAGCAATTTTATTTTAAATAGACTCTAAAATGATGTTGGCATTAGTGGAATTGCACTAGCATGGTTTAAATCACACTTATCTGACCGTTATCAGTTTGTAGCAGTAAATGAAGAGATGTCTCATCGATCACAAGTTCAGTATGGCGTACCACAAGGCTCAGTACTAGGACCGCTGCTGTTCACTCTGTACATGCTACACACACACACACACACACACACACACACACACACACACTCACACACACACACACACACACACTCACACACACACACACACACACACACACACTGTACATGCTACCATCAGGAGATATCATTAGGAAACATGGCATTAGCTTTCACTGTTATGCTGACAATGCTCAGCTCTATATTTCATCACGCACGGACGAAACTTACCAATAGTCTCTATGCACGAACGCTGCTGACATATTTCCGGTAGGATCTCAGCCGGCGTCTTTACTTCCGCATAGACAACGATTTTAGAAACTGATTCGCTAGTCGGATTTCGCGTGATATGAGAGAATACTCACCCTCAAAGTTGTTGATGTAGCTCGAAATTTTTAACTTACAATAAGTTTTTAACTGCCTCACAATATTGTTAACATCATTCACGTTAACCGCTGGAAGTTCTTGTAAACAGAGAGTGTAATTTGCCATTATCTCCACCTAATGCAAAAACGGCTTCTGACGCAGCACCGGATGTAACTGGGCGGGCTGAGACAAAATGCGGACGCGATCTTGCATAGAGCCTATTCACAAAATTAACAGAATGCACAGCTGATATAACAAACTGGATGACTAGGAATTTCCTGCTACTAAACTCTGAAAAAACTGAGATTCTAATTATTGGACAAACACTTCCTCGCTTTATAATCTAGAATACCGTCTAACACTTGCCAACCTGTAAGCATTTGTCACCAAAACCTGGTGAAAAAAATCGATCGTCGTTTCAATTAACGATCAATTAATCGATTAATCATTAGCCTTAATACTGTAATGTGCGTCCACTGCAGTGGCATATAGCCAACAGCATGACAGGGTCTGCAAATGCAGCTCTAAACGCTATGTTCCTCACCAAATGAATGAGGTGGGTTTTTAATATAAATAAATGGCTTGTAGGATTGTTAAATGGTTCAGTGTGATTGATCATTTAATTAAATGACTTATTTAATAATCAAATATAACGATTAATACAACGTGTCAGCAACTCCGCCTCAGAAGCGTGCTTGTTAGAATGTGTACGCTCTTCCTGGGACAACGCGTTGAAAACGGAAGCTAAACCCAATGAATTCACAACGATTTAATAAGTGTTCTCATGTTATGTAATATGACAGTCCCAATCATAGAGCTGGGTTCATTCCCCAAATAGCAAGCGGGGATGATTGACAGATGCGTAAAGCCTATCATTAAACAGAGACTGAAAATCGACAGCAATAAAGACTCCTGCTGGATCCCCCTTCCACTCCCGCCGCCTGACCGATGTAAGAGGACAGGACAGTGGTCACGGCACCTCTGAGCCCTGAAGGGAAACGGCCTGGGCTCGATGTGGAAAGCTGGAATATTGTACTGAGTTAACTTAATCCTCTGGATTCGATGATCACACGGATCGCATGGATTATCTTAAAGGTTGTCTAAGCGATCCCGGGAGACGTTTCTTCTTGTTGACATTCGAATTATTGTCAAACAAAACGGAGGCTAGCTAGACCCTCCCTCCTCCTCATCCGCGCACTAACCCCCGAACCCCACCCCCACATCATTCTTGTCGGTTATTGGCTGGAACAGTTTGTTGTGTTTCGTGCTGCGGGTCGCTCTGTTTGTTGCTCGGTTTGTTTTTGTTGCAGTTTGTGGAGCCTGTGGTGTCTACAGAGACCGCGTTTTTTTACAGTGTGTTCAGGGGACAGGCAGCTAGCAGATAGTGAGGAGATGTTTGCGGTATGTGGCAAAAAATGTTTTGGCCTAAAAAACGCGTGACATGACTTAGAGCACCTTTAAAATACTCCGTCATTTATGGTCCCTCAGATAAGAGGGAGACATCATTCAGCCATGCAAATTATAAAATGCTCAAGTAATGCTGAACAATAAATCTAAATAAGTTTGAAATCGCTGTGGCTGAGTGATTATGAAAGTGCTGTTTAAAAGTGAATAAAAGTGCGCGTTTATTCATTCATTCTCAGTGTTGAGAAACGTAGCCTTCATGTGTTACGTTATTGTGTTAAAGGGGTCATATAATGGTACATGCACTTTTACAAGTTGATTGCACTGAAATGTCTGTTGGCAGTGCCTGTACACAACCATCCTATCATGATTAAAATCCATCCAGTGGTTTTGTTTTAATCTCCTTATATGTTTGACCATCTATGAAATCAAGCCGTTCGATATTGTGACGTCATAAGATCGTACGCCCCTCCCGCGATTGTGATTGACAGCCGTGCTTCAACACAAGACCCGCCCTGAGCGAGCTGTGACAGCCGTCCTCATACTAGTCCGCCATTGTTGTTATGCTGGAGTAGAATGGCGTCTACGCGATTGTGGTGTTCTGTTCTTAGATGTAATAAGGAACGCAGCAGTCATTTGGATGTTCCTAAATCTGAGCCGTTATAGATGCAGTGGCTGAGTTTTGTTTTTGAAGCGATATGCCCAAAGGATTGACGTGGGGATTCCCTCACGGGGATTCCCCACGATCGTCCATGCTTTCATGTTTACGCGAATCATTTCACACCAGACAGCTTTACAAACGAGAAAAAACGGATCGGTACCAACGTGTTACTGCTGAACCTCCAGAAGATGTGAGTGTAATGTTTTATTAACCTTTATATTAGTATTTATATTAATCTTTGCGAAATTTGCAAACCTTGCTGCAGGCTTCACGATGAATGCATCTAAGGTTTACACTCAGGGTACATTACAGCATGTTTTCCATGTACGACGTTCTCAATATAATTCATAATCCCAGGTTTATAATGAACAACACGTGGTTATTGTGTTACAAACGGTGTACGCACAGAACAGAGGGGCGGAGTGAGCAAAGCTCATTATCATTTAAAGACACATGCACTGAAACGGCGTGCTGAAAACAGAGCTGTTTTTGACCAGGTAAAATTAGTGTTTTCTTACAATACTAATGAGAATTTTTAATTAAAGTATATTACAAACTTTTAATTTAGACCCTAAAGAATCATATTAGCTTGTACAAAAATGGCATTATATGACCCCTTTAATAATAACTAAAGTACCTAATTATGTTACATATTTATTTTGTATGAAAACTAGCGCGTTCGTTACGTATGGATTAAAAGTACTGCTGTCTCAGTGCTGCGCGAGCTCTCTTTCACAAACACAGAGAGAGAAGATAACTGTACAAGGAAAACTGACGGGATAAGGTTAGATTTTGTTCTTGCTTGTTTTTTTTCTGTCAAATGTCAGAAAGCATTTTGTATTATCCATCCGTGTTTTTCAAAATTCGTTAAATGACGGACGTTTTACTGTTAACACAGCCCTCATTACATGTCGGATTCGTTTAACTTATACTTGATATTCTTTTTAGAATAAGTGATTCGTTATGCTATTATTGGACTGTCTATTCATTGTCAGCTGTTTTCTATAAATATGTTTGTACTGGCTAACATTTATTCAGCTAATGCGTGTCCTGTTTAAAATGTGCAGTGTTCAAATGCAGAGACAGTCACAAATAGAAGCCCTTTTCCCTGTGGAATTTAGGATTTTTTTTTTTATTTGTA